>NC_141305.1:7982500-8237500 GCF_037954325.1 Fistularia commersonii
GAAAGTGTAAGATAATTTGAAACAGACTGCAGTTTTGGTCAAAACTGCCGTCTCCACATTTCCCTCCTCATGCACAAATATAATCAAAATAAAATAGAAAAAACTAATAAATGAGAGGTTTGGAGCAAATCATTCACAAACTTCCCTTCACCACATTAATAGATTTTGTGAAGATTTTTCATTTAAGGTACCCAATTACAGTAATTCACAGTTGTTTTTCAACTCTCCTCTAGGGAGTATGTAAAAAAGTTAAAAGTCTACATTACTTTAGTAGTAAATTAAAATTACATTGAATATCTCTTTGTTTGTAAAAGGAGATATACGAATATATCTTAAACTAATCTGGTACTTTACAGGCGAATGTAAAGATCTAGATTGTGAACTTCAAGTCTGCTCGCTGTAATTCCAAAGTATGAACACTAGGAGGCGCTGTTTGTCTATTTAACATTATGAGCGTCTCTGGAAAGCAGCCGCTGAGGAAAAAAGCCTGTTGATTTAGTATTTTTATTTGTTAAAAAAAACAGTTGCGTAAAATAATGAGGTTTATAGAAAAGACAATCACTTCAATAACTGTAACGTCTAGACAATTGTGTGAAAGACTTTTTGCTCAGTCAGAAAATCACCTCTCCGACTGAGGTGTACAGGAAAAGCTTCGAAGTGGAAGGTTTTGGGTTTTTTATTTTTGAATTCACTCTAATATAAACATTTTCCTCTGAGGGAAGCGATAGATTTCACCTTACATTGTCAAAATCGTCTGTTATATTTCAAGAGATTGGCCACTTTTTAAATCAACTCCTCCCTTAAAACCTGACAGTTTATTCCAGTACAAACTGCAGCCAGGATTAAATAACAGTACTTTATAATAGCCGTACTTTATAATATTCTTAATTCAGTGTCAGAAATACCTGGTCTCAGATGGTCGATTCAGAGAGAAATAAATCGATAAATAGGAAGATATTGGCAGGAATAAATGAATCAGGACAATAAAGATAATAATTCATAGATAACTAAGTATAAATGGTGTTGAGGTTGTTGTTGTTGTTGTTGTTGTTGTTGTTGTTGTTGTTGTTGTTGTTGTTGTTGTTATCATTATTACTTTTTGTTTTTTATTCAGAACCAGAAGAACTTGGTCTCGGATGATCCATACTGAAAAAAAGAAAATCAATAAATAGGAAGATGTTAGCAGGAATAAATGAATCAAGACAATAAAGATAATAATTCATTGATAACTAAATATAAGTGGTGTTAAGGTTGTTGTTGTTGATGTTGTTGTTGTCATTATATTCTCTATTCAGAATCAGAAATACTTGGTCTTAGACGATCCATACAGAAAGAAATAAAATCGATACGTAGGAAGGTATCAGCAGGAATAAATTAATCATGACAGTAAAGATAATAATTCATAGATAACTAAATATAAGTGTTGTTGTTGTTGTTGTTGTTGTTGTTGTTGTTGTTGTTGTTGTTGTTGTTGTAGAGCGCCACATCACAGACCTCCTCCCTGCAGTGTATTCCCACACACTAGGAGGCGGTGTTGTCAGTTCAAGGCTTGTCCACTGCCGGTGTAGAGGTGGCGAGTGAGAGGTGGGACCGGCGAGGAAACTCAAAACACTTTCGGTTTGACCGACATGCGGCTCCTCGGTAAAACCCGCTGTATTTATTCAAATTTCTGCCGCCTGAGGAGCCTCCACCTCGGGAGCGCGGCGGTCCGAGGGACACGGAGGTTCTCCGAGCAGGTACGCGACGAAAAAGAGCGTTTGAATGTAGCTAATGTTAGCTAGCTAGCGGGACAGTTCGGCTCCTCCTCACAACTACCGGGTGTGTTTGGCTTCGTGAGTCCCGCAGAGATGTGACAGTCACCAAATTCTGAATTTAGGAGGATTTTAGGAGATTTCCGCCCCCCCTACGCTAGATATTAAACCGGAGGTTTGGTCTGTGTGTTACATGTCACCTTATCTAAGAACAGAACAGAGAGTGCGTCACTCATATGTGTTGACGGCGCCATATTGTGAGGGTCGTTGCCAGGGTTTCCTGGTTTATTTTGAATTTCGAACACTTTGTCTGCTCGATTCTGGCCCATTTTAGGGTCAATTCTTGCAAACTTGCTGAATAATATTATTGTATTATTGGGAGGAATTGTTGCCATTATTTTGCCCATTTCGACAATGATGGTGTCCTGCTGAGGTGGCAATAGATGTTTTAACGAGGTATTCCAGCAGAGTGAGAGGATTGCTGAGGAATGGAGAATAAGTTGTTTTTCTTTTAAGAACAAGGGAGGTGTGCAGAATTGTGAGAACTGTAGAGGAAAAAATGTTCACATTGAAGTTATGGAAAAGAGTAGTGGGATATAGACTGAGGGCAGCAGTATGGTATCATGCTAAGAAAGAGTACTACAGATGCAGTGTTTGCCTTGAGACTGTTGATAGAGAACTACAGAGAAGGCCA
Organism: Fistularia commersonii; assembly: GCF_037954325.1. Lineage (NCBI taxonomy): Eukaryota > Metazoa > Chordata > Actinopteri > Syngnathiformes > Fistulariidae > Fistularia > Fistularia commersonii. Next base: position 7,984,946 of record NC_141305.1, read on the forward strand.
GAGGTCATTGTGCCTCCGTAGACCTTGAAGAAGTATATGTCACGGTGTCAAAGAAGGAACTATGGTTCTGTATGAAGAGGTCTAAAGTGGCAGAGAAGTATGTTAGACAGGTGCAGGACATGTATGCCAGCCATGAAGGCGAGGGACTAAAAAGGCAATTCTCTTCTAATATCTAGAGTCCTACATATGTAATCCACTGCTAATGTATAAGTATTTTCAAGCTTTATGTGGGAGTAGACTTGGTATTACTGACCGTTTCAAAGTAAATGCCAAGTAGTAACCTGTTGCCTTTTCTCTGGAAGTCCTGTTACTTTTGACTGTCCGCTTGTGGATTTTAAGGTAGTTTCTTATTGACTTTCAAGCAGTTGGAGATTTGAATCACAAAAATAATTTAATAGGTAAAACATCTATCCTGTTCTATTTCAGACCATCATCCTAAATTTCAGCTATTCTTAAGTTTTTCTCTGGTTACAGAAACAGTAAGGGAGGGCTTGTAACATGGTCCATTTTAGGTTGCTGTGAGGGATACATAAGTAGATATGGGCACAGAGACCTACGAACATGCACACCATATTATATAGATACATACATACATACATATACACACACGCCATAATCCAAACATACATACACACACACACACACACACTCACAAAACCGATACATTGAATACATGCATGCATGCACATCACAACATATACATTTGTATGGATATAGATGGCACGGATGACATGATGACGTCTCAGTCTCCATTGTATCTGACCGCAGAGGGTGGAGTACAAAGTCGACAGCCTCAAATGGCGGAGAGACATCCATCTGGCGTCATGGCAACTGAAGGAGCCCATCACCGCGAGCTTAAGGTAGCATCGCTACCAGTTCAGATCTTTGAGGTTAAACAGAATGAAAAGATAAGGTGTGTGTTTGCGTGTTACAGCGAGATGCCGAAGGCGGCCTATGAGAAGGTTGCTGACGAAACGCTGGACTCCCTGGCAGATTACTTCGAGGACTTGATGGACGAAGCATTCACCGCAGCAGACTACGACGTTGTCTACTCTGTAAGTCCCTGACAATACAATACAAAATAGTTTGTTTGTTTTTTTTGACTGATGTTTACACTTAAAAGTGTATACCTTAAAGTACTCTTTCCCTAACTGTAAGGCTCAGTGTTTTGTTTTTTTTTGTTTTGTGCCGCTCACTGGCCACTCCATCCCCTCCTGAGTTTTGCGTTTGAACTGAGACTGTCCATAAACGTCTGGTTATGTGTGTGCTGATTGTTCTGCAGACCGGCGTGCTGACTGTGAAGGTGGGCGGTATCCACGGCACCTATGTCATCAACAAACAGACGCCTAACAGACAGATCTGGCTGTCGTCCCCCACCAGGTGAGACCAGCCCACATCCTTCGGCTTGGGACTTCACAACCCCTTGGGCTCCACGCTTTTAAATTTTAAGAAATCTCGTCATGAAAGATCAACCTTGTGAGACATCTCCTCCCCCCTCGACAGCGGCCCCAAGCGCTATGACTGGACGGGCGAGCGCTGGGTGTACCTGCGCGACGGAGTCAGCCTCCACCAGTTGCTGTCCGAGGAGTTCTCCACCATCTATAATCTCAACATGGACCTCTCTGGCCTGACCAACTCCTGATCCCTCACGCCGGCGCCACTATTAACCTATGGACGGCACAAGTTGTACATAATGCTGATCAGTGGGCACGAGGTCTTCATGTATCATGTATTTATACATGTCGTCATCGTCCAGCATACAATAAATTTCCATTTTATGAAACATGCCCTGAAAGCAATCTGTTGAATTTAGGTTGGTCTGACCAACATGGAAGCCAATTTGGTTTTGGTCCTGTTTTTTAACGATGTGGTGTACCTTCGGCCAAATGTCAATAATGCTGTACTCGTGTTAAATTAAACTTTATTTACATTGATATTGTCTTTTTCGTTTGTATTACCCCGGTATAAATTTAAAGTGGCTCTTATCCCTGCTTTTTTTCCCATGAAGTGGCTCTATGTCAGAGAAGATTCAGGGCAAAATGCAATGAAGAAAATATTTATAGAACCCACCCCTAACGGTCCAATAACCACACCAATATCACCCACTATATCCCTAATCTCTTTTGAAACATGGGACGCTCTGAATACTTGTCGACCACCTGATGCATTTCGCACTGTCCATTTTATCCAGCAAGGGGCGCCATCTCACAGAAGCCAACCCAAAGTCCTAGAGACTGGTAGATTTCTCAAATTGTTTTCATCAATCTTGGCACGTGATTCAGCTCCACTATGATCTAAAATCACTTCCCATATTCATAATATTCCCAAAAAAGTATTCCATAAATACACCATTTACTGTCCATGTCACAAGGAGTGTTTGTCGTAGGTACATAGTCCTGATTTGGCTGCTGCCGACGGGAAGTATTTCCCCCTTTGGATCTTGTTTTTTTTCTGATGATTGTATTTTTTGGGGGATTAGCTATTTTGTTTGATCTATATTAAAAACATAAGAAAATGTGCATGCGACTTTTATTGGATATGAAAGAATGGAAGTGCTAAGGGCCTCTCATAGAAATCAGAGAGAAAATTGAATAAATTCTTTTTAGAGGTCATAAAGTCAAGTTAATCATATGATAAATGTATAAAATAAAGAGCGATTTCTAAGCGTTCTTTTTTACGCAGCAGAATGAAAACAGTCGCAACAGAGACCTAAGGTTTTTAACCTCCATACCTTTATTTTAACAGAGGAAAAGCTCTTTTTCAGCAGTTATCTTGTGCTTCTCACATTGGATTTTTAGTGTGACTGAGCTGGGTTGAGGCAGAGGCAAGATTATTTACTGACATGATTTTGGCATTTATTCACTTCCACAAAAAAAAAAAAACAGTTATTGACACGCATCTGCTTTTATAACATTGACGAAATCCAAAAGGACAAATATATTAAAATGGATAGAATTCAATATACAGTTAGGACAGCTCTGTCATAGTAAAAGATATTAAAAGTTAATACTTAGCACTAAGAGTGTACTGTTGCTCAGATATTAAAAAATAAACACTGCTTTTAAACGGTAATGGTATATGACAAAGAAAATACTGAGATCAAAAACACATCGATGAAAATCACAGTAAGAAAAGAGATGAATGTGATATGAGAAGGGAAACTTGAGAATACTGTCTGGTTCTTGGGGATCAGTATACTTTGTCTAACAGACCCTCATCCTGTCATTATTTGTACATGGCGGTATGAGAAAAGGCAGCCAAAAGCAAAATCGGTCAGTAGCACAGTGGAGTAGAATCTCAGCAGCACAGCTCCGTCAATCCTGCGCTGCTGCTGCGCCTTGATGAGGGGCGCCCGGCGTGTCCGCGGCTCCAGGCAGCAGCTGCTCCGGCGGACGCAGGAACACCACCATCACCGTGATGTTGTCGCTGGAGCCAGACTCCTTAGCTTTGGCCACCAGCCTCTGCGCCACTCTTAGTCCGGCGGCGTCAGGAGTCCCTTCTGACACAGCTTCTCCTCCTCCTCCTCCTTCCTCTGTCTCGTCGGCCCCTCGGAGCGCATCCAGGACCAGGCCGGGAACCTCAGAGGGCGTTACCGCGTCGAAGAAGCCGTCGCAAGCCAGCAGCACGTAATCCTCGTCCCCACACAGCTCGACCGTGGAGCTGTCGGATTCCCCGGACACGTAGGGCTTCTGGTCGAAGTCGCCTAGTTGGAAACATCGGGCAGTAATTACACGGGTACTTGTGGTAAAAGAAAAAAGATCTCCCTTCTCTCTCCGTCTCACTCACCGATGGCTCTGGATACCGCGTACGTTCCGTTGACTCGCCAGCAGCCCTGGAAGGTGACGCAGCCACCCATGTCCTCGATCCGCTGCTTCTCATCCTGGACGGGTTGAGGCAGACCCAAAAAAGCCCATGGTCATAAAATTCACATGTGCGTGTCTGTATCGGGAACAAGACTACACAGGGTATGAACGTGAAATTGAAAGCGACAACTTTAGCCCTGTTCATGCAATGATCAACATCTTCACCTCCGCCTTATGTCAAAATACAGACAACAATCTTTTTCTGGACAGGGGAAAAAGATTATCTCATAATGTGTATTAGTACCGGGCAATGGGAACTCAACAGATAGAGACACTGGATCAGCCAGTGAGTGTTTTTGTGTGTGTGTGTGTGTGTGCTGGGATATCCCACCTCTCTGTCCGGTTTATGCGGGTCCATTAGTGTAACAGCTTGTCCGTCTCTGACCAGCAGCGCCTGAGAGTCTCCCAGCCAGGACACTGTCAGCTGCTGGCCCTGGATCAGCACCGCCACGCATGTGGTGCCACTTCTCAGGTGCTGGCGGCAGGCCAGCGGGCGGACACACACACACACACACACACACACACACACACGCACACACACACACACACACACACACACACACACACACACACACACACACACACACACACACACACACGATTAACCACAATTATGCAATGCTATCAATTACATAGAGCGTTGTGTCAAGTGTTGTTGGACTTGGTTGGTTCATAAATAAAAAACAAAGATGGCCAGCCTGGCTGGATTACAAGGGATTGTTAGGGCAGATGGTGAATTGCACTAACAGAGTACCTCTCTCTGGGCTTTTCTTTGAAACATGTCATCCGTCTGCTTGTAGGCATTTCTGAAGGCTGTGGCTGCATCAGTCTGCAGTGTCTTCTCCTTGCTGAGCGCCACATGGAGGTGCGTGGCGGCGTAGGTGGCGGCGTCCACGCCCCCGTGGCCATCGAACACAGCGTAATACGCACGCCGCACTCCATCCTGCACAGGGGTGCAGGGAGAATAGCTTAGAGGCAGGAGAGCAATTACCTCAGTTTCTGGTCAGAAACGGACAGGCGCTTACCTGGAAGCCGAAAAGCTGGTTGAATTCCCCCAGAGCCACGTGTCTGTCCTCCATCTTCCTCCTTTTGTTCCGGATGGCATGAGTGGAGCAGCGAAGGAAGTGAGGGGACAAGGTGGGGAGCTTCGGGAGGCCTTCGTGCCATTCTAGGGCCACATTTATGAGCTTATTCAGGAAGACACGTTGGACCATCTCTGACTGAAGCACTAGTAGGGAGAAAAGGGAGGGAACTGTCAGTAATACCACTACTGAAACATGTCAGCCAATTTACAGGTTTGCTATTATGCATTTCGCTACACTTATTTTCTCAGATTTTTACTCTTTTTCTTGAAAATGAGGGGATGGTGAGTTTAGTTGTATAGAAACCTCATGCAACTTTTTGAAGCTCCTTTATTTAAAATCCATCAGCAAGCAAGCTTGCTACCAATATACAAAGGGGCTGCGGTGTAGCCCTGATGAGAGCACAAGCGGGATTTTAATTAAATCAGACTATGCATTGTCAAAATGGCTGCCCATGTTGTTGGTGGAAAAGTCCAAATTGTTGGGAACACAAGAAAAAAAAACCTCTAGCTGAGAACTTTCACATTATTTGCTGTTTGTTGTGCGCCAAGTAGACATCCTCAAAGAGAGACAGGATCCGACTGGACGACTGAGAAGAGCCTCCTACTGCGGCGGAAGCACTTACAGAGAACTTCCTGCTCATGATCCTCCTGGGCCTCTGCTTCCCGTGGGCAGTGGAATGGGGAAAGGTCACACTGAAGCAGCCTTGACATTGCCGCCCGGCAGAGGAGGCCACTGAGTCCATCTGGAGCATTCCTGGAAAAGCAGAAATGATCTTTATTACAAACATGCATCCCTTTCTACTTCCATAGCTTTGCAGCTTTGACGTTCACGGAGGCCTGCGTCATGATTCCAGCCCAAAGGTGTTGGATGGATTCATGGATAGAGGTCAGGGTACTGTGCCTGATGGACCTTACTTTCTCCACAGTGACATGAGGAGGCAGTTTGTCAGTTTACAGAGGTGGTGCGTTTTGCTCCTGCCAGACAGATTCCTGGCACTGCTCTTTGATGATGTAGGGCATCAGTGCAGCGGCTCAGCCGTGGTAATCCACTCTATGAAGCCCCCAGGCTTACAGTTTTTGTGCTGATGTTGGTGTCCCAGGAGGTTGGTAGCTGGACGGGATGCCGGCGCCTTTGTGCGCCGTGTGCCTCAGCGGTCGGGAACGCCGCTCTGTGCATCAGCAGCAAACTCAGAAACAATTGGAAACCTCAGCAATGCTGCTTGCTGACCACCCATGGAAATATCTAGAAATTTAACGTGAAGGTTCATCCAGCGATCGAACCACAGTTGGAGGAACTCTTGGCTCCCAATGAATCACCTGAATTCACTGAAGGAATAAAAGCGTCCTACTACTATCAAGAGATCTACGTCCTTCTGTCTGAACTGTGGAGAGTAGGAGGACACCAATGTCACTTGACGAAGTCTGTCACTTCTCCTTGTCTTCCTTTGAGTCTTTGAGCTGCCCCCTTCATGTGTCGCTACAGCAGATTATCTGCCTCCATCTACCTCTCTCTGCTGCATTCTCTTCTCTCGCACCAACTGACTAAATTTCCTTTGTAAATCTCCTTCTGGTCTTCCTCTAGACCTCCTTCACTTCAAACCTCAGCATCCTTCTATCCAAATCTTCACTATCCCTCCTGTCTCACCTCTGTGCATCTCCAAACCATCTCAGTCTGACTTTATCTCCACAATATCTATATTGTGCTGTCCCTCTGATGGACTCATTCATGATCTTATCCATCCTCATCACTCCCAAAGAGAAATTCAACATCTTTATCTCTGCTACCTCCAGCTCCACAGTGCCGCTGTCTGAAAACCAGACAACATCGCTGGTCCCACCACCATCTTTTACCCCCTTTTCCTTTCATTCTGGCTTATTTAAAAACACCTGACACTTTTCTCCACCCATTTCAACCTACCTGGACGTATTTCTTCACCTCTTCTCCGTTGCTCTGGACTGTTGACCTGAGACATTTAAAATCCTCCACCTTCTCCACTCCATGTTGGCTCACCATTCCACTTCAGTCCCTCTCATTCACGCACATGTTCCTTCTTGCTGTAGCTAACCTTCCCACCTGCTCCTTGCTGTCACTAAAGATCACAATGTCATCCGCAAACATCGTGATCCATTGAGATTCCTGTCTAACCTCATCTGTCACCCTGTCCATCATCTGCAAACAAGAAGGGGCTCAGAGCTGACCCCGACCTCCACCCTGAACTCTTCTATCACACCTGCGGCACACCTCACCACTGTCTCACAGCATGCATGCACGTCTAATATACTTCTCTACCGCCCCACATCCTCATATCTCTCTCTGCACCCTGTTGTATGCTTTTTGTGTAAGTCATCTATTTTATTCCATCATTATTTGGGGGTTCCGACAACAACAAAAAGCACACCTGTCACGTGATCGGGACTTAATCACACGATAATTCTTCAATTCGTTGGAGTCCGGTTACCTTTTGATGTTCTACTAACAGATATATTTTCGCATTTCACCTGACAGTGATTGATCTACTGTAACTCAGTACAAGACTAACAAGCCAGGACAAAATTCTACAAGACCAATCAGTGCTCATATGAGCCCAGCTGGTAAATGTAGACATAAAAAGTCTGCCTTCCTCTTCGAAATTACATTTCAGTTGCAGAAGAGGCTGTGCTGCAGAGCCAGGAAGCGAGGGGTGGGGGGAGACAATAGTCTTTCTGCAGGAAGTTTTTGTGAAAGCATACTTTCGAGGCGGGGGGGGGGACCATTGGCAGATAGGAGAGACCGCCAGTAAATGGCTGGGCTTGATTCCAAATATGTGAGATATAAAAGAATGTTCGGAGAGCAGCAGCCAAGGATATGAATATTATGTATTTCAACTCTTTACATTTTACATAAAACAGTAAGCACTTGGTTTCGCTTCTTCTTCAAACACATTAATATATATATATATGTATGTATGTATGTATGTATGTATATATATATATATATTATATATATATATATACACACACACACACACATACATACCATACATATACACACAAACACGTATAATGAAGGACATATGGACTCCTGTGCAGCAGAAGCAACAACGAGATCTGAACTCTAGTGCCTGCATTGAAATAGAAAAAAGTGGTGTAACTTTTCATGAAGTGTCTTTTTTTGGAGCATCCAAGCACTGGTCTTGAATGTTCTGGGAAACATAAGCCCACACTACTGCTTTAGCTTCCTGATTCAGAGAAATAAAAAAAGAAGAACATCCCTTTTGTAAGGTTTTAAGGAGCAAACAAGGGTTTACTTTGAGTGGTAGATCAGCGGGTTACCAGGCTGACGCCCCTGGACAGCATTACTCTTATTTTGAATCCATGCACGTGAGCTCCTGTACAGCGTTGTGCATTTCTGCACCACTTGGTTGTGCTGCCACGCTGTCTCTACAAAAACCAAGACTAGAATAGAATCCCACAGACCATAATAATCCCAGACGCCACTGAATCACAGGATCAGCCACATAATACATTGCAGACTATTTTAATTTACTTCTCCAGGGTTTTTGTTTCTAATCTCCACAGCAAATAAAAGTCCTGGACGCTTTGAGTGCAGGAACCTAGGTTTAACAATCCAAGGTGCCTCTCTGGGATTATGGCAAATTGGGTTTTTTCACAAACGAAAAGACAACAACAAAACAGCAACTCAGTCAAGCTAGTCTCAACATTCAAAGCAAGATTAAGACCCCAGGTCAGACTGACAAGAATCATCCTCAGCTAGAATACTCTTAACTTCTGGGATTAAAGGGGTGAGCCAAACTAACAATATCATCTAAAGACACCTTTAGCACATGGGTAGAAGAAAATGGCTGGATTACCTGGCGGCCAGCATCCGCTGACCCAGCTCCAGGCACTCTCCATGCAGCTCCTCCTGGGAGACTCGCCTACTCAGAGGGGCGAGCGGCAGCGGCGCACCCTCCTCAAGAGGAGCTGGGAACTCCTCCACAAACCTCCTCAGGAAGCACCTGGCCTCCTCCTCTTCCATCATGCCGACCCTTCATAGAGGAATGACTCAAGGTCAGATGCTTGTGGATAATTCTGTTTTAGAATTTCAGTCTAAATAAATATGATTTCAAATTCTTGCCCCTCATCCTCCTTCGGATGAGAGGTGATACGTCTTCAAGTGAAGAAATTCAAGTCCAGTTGCCACAACAAGAAGATTTTACAAGAATACACCATGACCTGGATGACTGAAGACCTCAATAGGCATAATTTAAAAATGTATTTTTCCCTGTATTGTACAAGGGGGTGACGGATGACAATCGACACTCTCAATCTTTGAAACCTAAAATATATGTTTTTTTATAGATTTTATTGATATATATATAAAAAGAATTAGTTGTTGATATTAAACATCGCTAATATCGCATTATATGGAAAACCATGTAATGAGCTACCCTGCAGTACATAATATACTTTTTTTATTATCATTCAATTGTTATGTAATTATTGTGAAAAAACTAATAATTAAAAGTATCAGTTAGCTTAAATTTGATATTGTCTGACAAATTACCAAGATCTAAATACCAGTACATACAAATACAAAGGTACAAATGTGCAAGCTCTATTTGTTATATATACTAAATGGAGAGAGTATTCAGTTGTATGACAAAATCATGTCTATTTTTTGCTCCCAAGACAAACATTCCAGAGCCGCCAGAAATAAGGATAAAAATAATATATATTATAAGAATATAAAAAAAGGTCTTTTTTCAGTAAAAGGTCTTTTTTTAAGTAACCCTGTAAAAAATCTGTTTATTACAAAAATCATCCTCTGTATTAGTAAATCCGTTTTTGACTAAGTATGTCTTCCTATCTTTACAATGTTATTCTGTAAATAATAAAACAGTAGCACCATAAAAAATAAAAATATTTCTTCGGGTTTCTTATTCATCCTACTGTGTTTTGTTGAAGAAAGCACATTTCTGCTGCTCAACAAACAAGCACGACAGTCCTTGCAAAGAAGCGTTGCTGTTACGGTACGGTAATACGGTAATACCGTAAATACTCTGTACAAAGCGCAGTGTGATTTCAGTACACGCTTAATGGTCAAGTAAAGAACAATGAAAACTGGACATTTCCACTGATTTATATCCTCCTAAGATCGAAACGGGACCTGAGAAGACGCTATTTCAGGTAAAAAGAGGACTTTTAATCCCCCGATCTGTATCTCTACGGCTGAATGGGACTGGGCAGCAGTAGCAGGAGTGGCAGCCTCGGGAGGGGTGAAGTGTCAATAAAGTTATTTCAATATGAAGGAGGCTCCTTCAAACGTGTCGCTAACGTCCACAAACTTTGTCATTATTCCCGTTGAAAAACAGAAAAGCTGTTTATCGAGTATCTTTAAAATGCCTCTACTTTTCAACTAATATCAGTCTTCGTTGTGTCCCCGACGATGAAAAAGAGCCAGACTCGTTTCTTCCGCCCGCAACACGACAGAACTCCTCCCGAAAATACCGTAAATGTTCACGGGTTTATAGCAAAAAGCAGAGTTGCCTTCTTACCGTAGCTAGCGGAGCTGGCGCTCGGTGGGACCTGGAAATGCCCCCCTGCCCTCCGCCTCACAGACACTCGCACACCCGGGGGGATGGGGGTGGGTGGGGGATACACCCCCGTTTGGTGGCGGCGGGACACAAAGAGGACTACAAGGACCAGGGTGCACTGCGGCCGGTGCTCCCCAACCTTTGGCTAAAGTACCCCAACTTCTGGGTTAACGAACTAGCTAATTAGTTAGCTAGCTTGGTCGCTAAATAATTAGCAAGCTAACTGTTTTACCCACACACCTGTTCCAAGAAAGGACGTTAAGCTAGCGCCCATTTCCAGCGGCGTGTTTACATCCGGAATTACGGTAATATTTTCCCATATAAAATACAATTTCCGGTGACCGATAGTGTCACACTGCCCGTTCAAGAATGAATGAATGCAGGAACAAACATAAATAACCAAAAACGGATATTGCAATATTGGATAATACTATGGATTGTTGATTGAATCAATAGATAAATAAATATCCTGAACAAAGACCTTGATACTCCCCTTGTCTTCAATGTTTTGATGAAATGAGTACATTTCCAGGGACCTATTTGATTTTCAAGATGTACAAATACAGGAATATACAGATTTGTAACTACAACAATTGTCCACTGACATCTGCACACACACTGTGATGTTAGATTCAAAAAAGAAAGGGTTGAACATTGTTGAAATAAAGATCCTTTAGATTGGTATCATTTCAGAATGAGATGCAACCGACCTTAGAGAGTCCTCACTAAGTAATTATTTTCTAGTTCTGATCCCTATCTCTTATGATGCAGCCTCAGGGGGGCACAGGCCAGTGTCTCCCTGAGCCGCTCCCAAGCCCAAGGGTTGTGTCAGGAAGGGCAAACATGCAAATCAAACCTAGTACTTATATCAGATCGGTCGAGGCCGGGGTTAACAATGACTGACATTGGTACCGATGACCTACAGGGTACCAGTGGAAATTGGGCAACTGTGGGTCAAAGGCGAGGAGGAAGCCGTGTTCAGAGGCAGAGAGAAGAGGAAAGGCAAGAGTCTGGGACTGGGAATAGGGACTTTGAATATTGGGACGATGACAGGAAAAGATACAGAGTTGGTTGACATGATGCAGAGAAGGAAGGTGGATATACTGTGTGTCTGGGAGACCAGGTTGAGAGGTAGTAAGGCTAGAAGCTTAGGAGCAGGCTTTCAGTTGTACTATCATGTACTGACAGGAAGAGAAATGGAGTAGGTATTATCTTGAAGGAGGAGTTTGTTAGGAATGTTCTGGAGGTGAAAAGAATGTCAGATAGACTTATGAGTCTGAAGCTGGAAATTGAAGGTGTGATGCTCAATGTTGTTAGTGGCTATGCCCCGCAGGTGGGATGTGAGTTAGAGGAGAAGGAGGAGTTCTGGAATGAGATAGATGAAGTGATGAAGAATATCCCCAGAGATGAGAGAATGGTAGTAGGTGCAGACTTAAATGGACTTGTTGGTGCAGGTGAAAGTGGGGCTTCAACAGGGTTCAGCTCTGGGCCCCTTGTGTTTTGCAGTGGTGATGGACAGGCTGACAGATGAGGTTAGACATGAATCTCCATGGACCATGATGTTTGCAGACAACATTGTGATCTCTAGTGAGAGCAGGGAACACGTTGCGCAAAAATCTTGAGAGGTGAAGATATGCTCTGGAAAGGAGAGGAGTGAAAGTTAGTCCCAGCAAGACAGAGTAGATCAAGAAGTTGGATAATTTCAGGTACTTCGAGTCAACAGTCCAGAGCAACGGAGTGTTGAAAAGAAGTAAAGAAAACCGGTTCAAGCAGGTTGGAATGAGTGGAGAAAAGTGTCATGGGTACTGTGTGATAGAATATTATCAGCCAGAATGAAAGGAAAGGTGTTCAAGATAATGGTGAGACCAGCGATGCTGTATGGTCTAGAAATGGTGACCATGATGAAAAGACAGGAGGCAGAGCTAGAGGTCGCAGAGATGAAGATGCTCAGGTTTTCTTTCGGAGTGACAATGATGGATAGGTTCAAGAATGGGTATCAGAGGAACAGCACATGTTAAATGTTTTGGATAGTTCTGAGGACTGAGATAGTTCGGTCATGTACAGAGGAGGAATAGTGAATGTATTGGTAGACAGATGCTGGATTGGGAGCTGCCGGGCAGGAGGTCTAGAGGAAAACCAAAGACAAGATTTATGGACGTTGTCAGAGAGAATATAAAATTAGCCGGTGAGAGAGAGGAGGATACAGAAAATAAGGTTAAATGGAGAAGGTTGATTCACTATGGCAACCCCTGAAGGGAAAAGCCAAAAGGAAAAGAAGAGGATCCCTATCTTTTACAGTTTCTAGAACAAATTCAGGACTTCGCCAGATCTATGACCTGGGAGTAATGACCTGAGCTCATTTTAAACTACCAATCATAAAGTTGTTGCATAGGTGGCATTAGTTTAGGGTCAATTATTCACTTTTTATTATTGGTCTTTACAATTGACAATGTATTTGAATCTTCAGGGGGAAATTTCATCCATCAGAAAGCTGATAAAAGTTATCTTTGTGGAGAGGTTTGCATGTCCCATTGTTGGTTTTATGCCCTTGGTAGAGTCCACCACGAAAAACATATCCCGGATAAGGGTCCAGAAACAGTGCAGTTTTACAAGAATCAAGTATTCAACCTCATCCATTTTTGATGTGGTCCAGAAACACTTTATATTTTCAAGACCAAATCCTGAGTCTAAATGTAATTACATACAATAGACACAAAATGCACGTACCCCTTCAACTCATCACCTTCTTGGCTCCCACCCCTCTCCTTTTCCTCATTGCAGAGCAGCATACGGAAGCGAGTGCGAGTGCCTGTCGGTCAACATGCATGGCCTCCAATGTCTGTGCTGCGACACCTTCCCACCCCATCACCCCCCCCCCCACACACACACACACACACACGTACAAGTCTTCGATTACTGTTGTAATGTCTTTTTATGTAATGTACTTGTAATGTCTTATCATGTTGCTTATGTTCAGAGGTATTTCTTCCCTATTCCCACACTTTGCACCCCAACAGGAGCCGAGTGGCTTTTTTCCCCTCTTCTTCCCCCTTCTTCTCTTTCTTGAAATTTCCCCACTCTGGTATGATAAAAGGTCAATTCAATTCAATTTGCTCATCTCCTGACATGTTACAGTTCAGCAAATGATAAATTGGATGATGCAGCCCATTTGTATTGTGTAACAACAGTAAGCACATACCTTTAACCGAGACCCTGTTTCTTTGGATGTATAAATAGGTTTCGACTCTTGGTCAGGGAATATTATTAGTTTGTTTTGAATTTATAAAATCCAAAGTTATTTTCCTTCATGAAAATGATCTTGAAAGTACAAAAAGAAAGAAATGTTTGAAAGAAATGTTTTACTTAAGTGTAAATCATCGCACTTAAAAACAAACGTCTGACATTTACACTGTGATGTCATCTGGCGAGGAGTCAAAAAAATTTAGAGCGACTACACAAAGTACGCAGCTAGTGCCGCCATTTTGTCCTTGGGTTTTTTTGGATTGCCGCGGCGTCCCTTCCCGCGCCCCCGTCCTCGCCTCATGCCACCGCCCCGATGCATGGGATGTCTCATGGTGGCGTGTTTCAGTTCTACAAGATCCTGGAAGACAGGGCAACAGAACACACATCCGGTGTGTTGGGTCTCGCCCGAGGGGAGAGGGCTCCGTGTTTTGTTGAAATCCACTGCTACCAGGTTTGCGTCGCAAACAATGCAGCTCTCTTGAGCAACCTGACAAAAAGGGAAAAGAAATTGAGCGGCTAAACCAAGCTTCCAGATAGAGGAAAGGGTGAAAATATTTCTGATAAACACCTCAAACTAATTCAATTCCCACCTTACATTTGACCACTTTCACAATTTATTCATACATATATAGCGGTTCATTTGGTAACAGGTAGTTTGTTTACGGTCCCACACTGAGAAAGTACTGACAAATACAGTGTCAAGAACACTCAAAAGGTACTTCAGTACACATTCAGTAAGTAAAACCATTTTTAAAACATATTTATATATATATATAATTGCCCAGTAAAGGAGTGGAGGCAGACAGAAAAAACACTGTAATTAGAAGTCGGGGCAAAGATGGGCATTGAGCTTTAAAAAGATCAAAATAAAGAATTAAATTGGCTATCAAGAATGATAAAAGAACCATTAAGGATAAGTATTTGATTAGAAAAAAAACTCTAGAGATTCTGTGCCAATTAATTGCTACAATATAATGACATTGTAATGTGATTTAATTCACTGAATAATCATAACCATATTAAAACGGTACTAACTTGTGTCAATGCCACTGAAAAGGCTGGACACACCAGTGTATTTCTTTAAATATACGTTTTCCATACCACCCCATCTATTAGTCTGAAAAATCTTGTGATTTAAAAATAAGGTTTTAACATGTATGAAAAATTGCTGGGTGTGACAGCATGTGTTGTGAGTTTGCAGAGGCGGAGATGTCTGTTCTCTTACCTGCACTTTGTGCGCATGTTCAAAGAAGTGCACCACCACATTGCACTTATTACAGGCCATCCTCCACTTTGGCCCAGAGGTTGGATCCAGCACCAAAACCCCGCCAGAGCACTCCACACACTGTCCGATCCCCAAGGCGTTGAGGGAGTGCTGGCAGGCTGGATGCGTGCATTCATTACAGCCCATGCCTAGAAAAGTAGTTATCATAAGAATTATTAGACACTGGCGTAAAATAAAACTCGATATACAATGTAAACATGTAGCTCTGTGACATCTCTGGAACCTGTTTCTCAAACAAAACCCCTGGGTCCACCTATGACAAAAAATAAAATCAACTCTGTTTTCAATTTTATAAGCCGATGTACGGCTTATACATGTATTACTGTGCTACACACAGCACAGTAATACATGTATGCTGATTCCTGTGGTGCCTCTAAACATCACACCTGGGTTATCGGTATTCATTAATGCTGCGCCACCAAGGATTTAAATGGCATTAGCATGATAGAATCGAGCCTGACGGCTCCAACATTACATCCATTCAGTTGAAACATGATATTGATTTTATTGTTGTCAGGTTTCCTTCTTGCAGAAAGGGGAGGAGTTATAAAGTTTGATGGCCACAGGTAAGAAAAACCTTCTGTGGCATTCTGTGGTGCTCCAGTCTATGGCTGAAGGTGCTCAGGTACAACCTAAGTCCAGCATGCAAGGAGTGAGAGGTGTTGTCCCAGGTGTACCGAGCAGCTTCTTCAGCATCCTCCTCTCAGTCACCTCCACTTCTGAGTTCAATTCAACATCCAGGATGGAGGCAGCCTCCCTGATGAGCTTACTTACTCTGTTAGCGTCAGCTGCCTTCAGTCTACTGCCCCAGCACACGACAGCGTAGATTAGTAGATGACACTGGACACCACTGTGTGATAAAACATCGGCAGCATGGCTCTGCAGATGTTGAAAGAGCTGCGTTTCCTGAGGAAGTACAGGCGGCTCTGGCCTTTCTTGTATATGGCATCTGTGTTTTTAGTGCAGACTAGTTCATTGTCAGTATGGATGCTCCATTGATGGAGATGGGGTTTGGGCCGGTCCTCCATTTCCTAAAGTCCACAACTAACTCTTTCGTCTACGTTAGGTTGCGCTGCAGGTCGCTTAGTTCACACCACTCCACAAACCTGTCCATCACACCCCTGTGCCCCTGGCTTCCACAGATACAGCCCACGATGGCAGAATTGTCCAAGAACTTCTGCAGGAGGCAGGACTGTGAACAGGAGTTGAAGTCAGAGGAACAGGAAGGAAGCCAGGACCGTCCCCTGTGGTGCCCCCGTGCTGCTCATGTCAGACACGATCTTCTCCAGCCTCACGTCCTGTGAGGTAGTTGGTAATCCGGGCCACTAATGGAGCATGTTCGGTAGCTTACTCCTGAGTAAGTAAGGTCGAATGGTGTTGCAAGCACTGGAAAGGTTTAAGAACATGACTCTCACAGTGCTATCTGCCTCCTTGAGGTGAGTGTAAGCCCTGTGCAGGAGGAAGATGATGGCATCTTCCACTCCAATTGGGGCTGGTATGCGAACTGCAGAGGGTTCAATGCTGGTTCGACAACGGAGCGAAGGTGCCTCGGGACGAGCCGCTACAGTGTCTTCATGACGCGTGATGTCAAGACCACTGGTCTGTAGTCGCTGTATGTCATAGGGTGTTTTTTTCTTCTGCACAAGGACCAAGCATGAAATTTTCCACAAGCAAAGAACAACCATCATGAGAAGATCCTTGAGGAATGGAGACAAAGTGTGATGGTGCCCATTTTTAAGAATCAGGGGGATATGCAGAATTGCAGCCACTATAGAGGGGTAAAGTTGAAGAGCCGTACAATGAAGTTATGGGAAAGAGTAGTGGAAACAAGACTGAGAGCAGAAGTCAGCATTTGTGAACAGCAGAATGGATTCATGCCTAGAAAGAATACAGATGCAGTACTTACTTTGAGAATGCTAATATGGGAAGTACAGAGAAGGCCAGAGGGTGCTGCATTGCGCTTTGTAGACTTAGAAAAAGCATATGACTGGGTGCCAAGAGAGGAACTCTGGTATTGTATGGAGAAGTCTAGAATAGCAGCGAGCTAAGTTAGTTTAGTGCAGGACATGTATGCTGGCTGTGAGACAGTGGTGAGGTGTGCTGTAGGGGTAACAGAGAAGTTCAAGGTGGAGGTGGGACTCCATCAGGGATCAGCTCTGAGCCCAAGGATAGTGAACAAGATTATACAAGATAGTGATGAGACCAGCGATGCTGTATGGCCTAGAAACAGTAACAAGGTGGCTATCGCATCTGCCTTACAGCACAGAGAGCGAGAGTCAAGCAAGAGTGAATTACCAGGATGCGTCTTTACTTGCACCTCACGCCCAACATGTCCTGGATGTAATCCAGGGAGCTGAGAATGCATGGAACGCAAATGCCACCCCCACCCTCCCCCCAAACAAACAAAAAACATTTCAGGTCATTCCTTATTGGTGCCACAAGCAGCCACTCACCTTTCTTCATGTCCCGAAAAGGTGGGTTGCTGAAACAATAGGGACAAAGAGGGTAACTTTTGCCCCGGGATCCAGAGGTCCACAACACCAGCTCGAACTCGTCCAGTGGGCAGCGGAGCTCCTTATATAGCTTAATGGCGCCGTTCTGGGGAAGACTGTAGGTCTCATCGCAGTGCGAGCAGTGGAGCCTGCTGGGCTTAGCCTGCGGATACATGTTGGGATCAGGGATGGGAGAAGCATTCACATTTAAACTTGTCAAAAGGTTAGCACTTAATAGCTCACATGACCGATGAGACAATTGCAAGAAAAGGTGTGGGGAGTCAATCTCTGAGCACATGAAAACAAACTTCAGAGGCTGTGAGCAGATCCTTGACCGACAATTGAATCATCTAAAGCCTCGGTCACATCAGCTTTGGGGTGTATGTTATAATAGGCTATCAAGAAAGACTGGGCTGATGAGGGTCATAAAACCAACGGTCACTTGATTCGAGGATATTGCTGTTGGTGTGGCGTGGAGAAGCAGCTGAGCATCCAAACCTACGGCTTCAACTTCAACTGAGATGAATGTCCAAATAAACAAAGAAAATTTCACCATACTTTGATTTAATAAAATTTCGTGGGTCACTGTTCGTTAATGGTAGCCAAGTTCATTTCAATACTTCACGGGGCTACAACAGCTCAAGGAAACTGCACAACCGTGTGGCCGCGAACAGTTTCGACTGACGCTAACGAAATCCCTTTCATCGGTCATGCTACAATGCAGAATGACTCATCCAGTTCCCATGATGTGCCAGCAATGTGCGTCATTAGTTATCGTTTCTACCAGAATACACCACTTAACAGCCCCGCTGCGCATATTTGAAGATACAGTGACCAAACGAGTACAGCCTCATGATTCATTCATAAATTTCAGAGTGGTCTGCTTACGTCAGGTGGAAAAAAAGTAATGATGGACTGGATTTAGCATAACAAAGCTCTTGCTTTGTGGGCTGGGGTTGGAAGGTCGGACATCAAGTCTGGCTGCTGTATTGATCGCTGAAAAGCAAACTAAAAAGCGACGGCAAACTAAAGCATGGCGCAGTACCATGCCACGTGAGAAAGCGTTTTGACGATAAACTACCGTTGTGTTTTTGTATGAAAAGTGATCATTCAGACATGCTCATGGAAGTTAAGTGTTTGATTCAATTTTTTGGCTTAAGTTGGTGTACACACTTAATCCTTAAGCTTTTTAGAACATATTTTTGTTTGCTAAAATGGAGGTGGCCAATGCAACGAGCACGTACAATGGTATGGACGCTCTCTTTTCAACACCTGGCACCTGGAGATTTGTACCAACACCGCCACTGTGCCAATGAAATGTGACACCCGAGATGATTTAGTCCTTTGCTGGCTATGCATTATAGCCACAATACGGTTTTCGTATCTTTCGACTGAATTTTATTAAACATTACCAATAAAATAAAAAGAAAGAAAGAAACAGTGATCCTGTTACAATAAACAGCTAGACTATAGCAGTGTTGCAGCAGAGCTGTTACAGACATTGTTAAAATCGGCACTCTGAGCTCAGCGGGGTGGCTTTTGTTGCTGTGCCTTTGTGTCTGGTGCTTCCAGATGGAGCTCTGGGCTTCATTCTGGGCTCAAGGTGCACACCAGCCAAATATCGGACCCTGATTTTTTCGAAGGGTAGCACAAATCATCACTAACATACAACTCATTCAGAACTGGAAGAAGTGGCGGAGACTGGGCCGATTACTTGGGATATGCTGGCTTGGTTTTTCCTGGTACCCACTGGGATAGGGGACCGAAATCGAACGCGTACATTTATCTGGAACTCAACTCCAAGTGGGAGGGCAACCTCATAGTAGAGCACATCAGAAAAATCAAATGATTCCTTACAAGGCTTTGACTTCACAACTCCAATGTGTTTAACATTTAGGTACAATGTCAGTGACTCGCCAGTGTACTCCTGAAGCTATGTAGCTCTTATCAATTTGACATGTGGTAAGACTGCTGGTGGTGGTGGTGGGGGGGGGGGGGGGTATTGCTTCTGTCGTAATCAAAATGCCTATGTTGGGAGGTGATGCAACTTAACCCCAAAAGTGTGCAAATGAAATGGGAAAAATTATTGACAAATCAGGCAACTAGTTTTGTATCTTTGTAAAAGCAGGATGTGATTGCATTGGCGACTAAAATATATGTGTGCTAGTCACTAAAGGGATAGGAGTATTTTGTCTACAGCTTGTATTTGCATCTTTTGCATATTATGCCTTGGTAGTTCTTGTTTTGTTCTGTTCTTCACATTGTAAATTCATCAACACACACACGCATACGCTAGTGAATCCTCTGAAAAAGCACTAGTCTGAGTGGTTAGAATGGATGGCAAAAAAAAGAAAAACAAATCCGATATCAATGCCATATATGGAGAAATCTGCTCAAGTGTGGATGGAGAATGCAGAAAGGTGACGTGTCGACGGTCAAAGGAGCTCAACTCCAGAATTTATTGTAGTGCTTTGCGGACATGCTGACCTGGATGTACTTCATGAAGCGGTGACACTTGCCGCACCGGGACAGGGGCTTCCCCGTTGCAGCAATAGGGGAAAAGGAGACCTCCATCAGCTCATCCATGCCTAAAACACCACAAGATGTACATATTGGGCTGGAGCGATAAAGAAAAAAACAATTCACTTTTGTACACATATGTTGTTTGGGATCCAGACTGAAATTTAGACTGGGGGGGTGGAATAATCATTTCAAATACATTTTATATATGATGAAATGATGTAGAATACACCCAGAGATGAGCGAGTGCTAATTAGTGTAGACTTCAATAGACATGTTGTTATAGGCAATAGAGGTGATGAAGAAGTGATGGGCAGATTTGGTATCCAGGAAAGTAACACAGAGGGACAGATGGTGGTAGACTTTCCAAAAAGGATGGAAATGACTGCAGTGAATACCTTTTTCTAGAAAAGACAGGAACATAGGGTAACTTATAAGATTGGAGGTAGGAGTACGTATCTTGTCTAGACGAGGGAACCTGAAAGAGATCAGTGACTGCAAAGTAGTGGTAGATGAGAATGTAGCCAGACAACATAGGATGGTGATTTGTAGGATGATGCTGGTGACAAGGAACATCAAGAAAACAAAGGTAGTGCAGAGGACAAAGTGGCGGAAGCTGAAAACGGAGGAGTGTTGTATGGTTTCCAGGGAGGAATGGACAACTATAACTAATGTTATCAGGGAGACCGGTAGGAGTGTACTTGGTGTATCATCTGGAAGGGCAGTAGAGGAAAGTAGATAAGGTGACTTGGTGGTGGAATGAGGAAGTGCAGGAGTTTATACAGAGAAAGCAGTTAACAAAGAAGAAGTGGGACACTGAGGGGACTCAAGAGAACAGACAGGAGTACAAGGAAATACAGCCTGAGGTAAAGATAGAGGTAGCAAAGGCAAAACAAAGGGTGCACGATGACTTGTATGCTCGGTTGGACAGTAAGGAGGGAGAAACTGATCTATACAGGTTTGCCAAACAGAGAGATAAAGATGGAGAGGATGTACAACAGGTGATTAAGGAGGCAAAGCTAGAGGTCGCAGAGATGAAGATGCTATGGTTCTCTTTGGGACTGACAAGGATGGATAGGATCAGGAATTAGTCTATCAGAAGAACAGCACATTAGATGTTGTGGGCAGAATGTCAGAGGCGCCAGATTGAGGTGGTTCTGAGGGATAGTGAATATATTGGTAGACGGAGGCTGAAATTGGAGCTGCCAAGCAGGAGGTCTAGACGAAGACCAAAGAGAAGATTTATGGACGTAGTGAGAGAGGATATGAAGTTAGCTGGTGTGAGAAAGGGGGATACAGAGAATAGGGTTGGATGGAGAAGTTTGATTTGCTGTGGTGACCCCTGAAGGGAAAAGCCAAAAGGAGAAGATATATACATATACACACAAAAAAAAATCAAGCTGTTTTATTGTGCCAGGTAGATGCAATGAGCAGAACACACCGTTAACATGACGCTGCCTGCTTCTGTCTCAGCTTGTTACATGCCCCAATACACATACAGTACAATACACATATTTAAAAAGCACAAAAAAAAAAGCACCAAACCCTTTTCAGAAAAGTTGCCCAACCCCTCGTGGGTAGAAATAAGATACAATATCCAAAGGGACGACGCCATCTGCCTGAATGCTGCCCACTTACTGGAGATGGAGTCGACGAAATAGTGGAATTTCCTCTTGAAGATGTCCAGTGCATGCTGCAGAACCTGGTGGAAGTTGGCTTTTCCCAGTGAGATCAAGTTGAGCTGCTTCTCGACCGCACTGCGAATGGTTGGCAACACAAGCTCTGCATCTGCAGAGACAGACACACACACACACACAAGTCTCATTTTTGTATTCTAACTCATGAGCACATACATTTTAATGAGAGGAGACCCTTTTGGTCAGTCTTGTTTAATCTGTTGGGCTATAATGTATTAAGGTAACATCACCATTGTGATAATTCTAGAGACCAATTATAAAAATAATGCAAATGTTTTGGAAATAATACCGATCTTGTAGTAGCCATGCACCAGGACGACCCCCAGGTTGGTTGGCTTTAACTTTCGTCCATTCTCCACGGTGACGTAATTTCTCTGGCAGATATTGTTAATGTGGACAGGAATGCTGGCGTCGGTACCTGCAAGAAAATACAGGTATTAATGTAGAGGGAGAGGGTTATAAGAAAAGCTCGGGA
The DNA here is from genome assembly GCF_037954325.1 of Fistularia commersonii. Classification (NCBI taxonomy): domain Eukaryota; kingdom Metazoa; phylum Chordata; class Actinopteri; order Syngnathiformes; family Fistulariidae; genus Fistularia; species Fistularia commersonii. Next base: position 8,007,181 of record NC_141305.1, read on the forward strand.
ACAGGGGATCTGAGTGTGCGTACCGATGCCGTGTTTTTCCATCAAGGTGATGAGTTCAGCCTCAGTCAGGTAATCCGGGGGACATGTCTGCTTTTCCACCAGCTTGATCTCGTCCACTGTGAAAGCGTCGCCGACCTCACAAGAGGGCATGGCCTCCTCTGGAGGGATGGCCTGCCACGGCATCACCGCTGTGTACCCTAATGTTGGGAAAGAAGCATGTCACATCCATTGCGGGGATGCAAATGCGCATGTCGCAGTTTCGAAACTTCCCATGAGAGCTTTTTGGTGGAGCTTGTTTGAATTCATATTCAAATTCAGTAAATCTATGTGATGCTGTTGTCTACCCAGGTCAAGATGGTGAGCCGGATATTGAAGCCACTGAAGGTTTAAACCCCCCCCACCTACAGCCACAAAATCCCCAATTTTCAAGCCATGTGAGATAACAAAATACAAATTGATAAAAGTAAAAGACCGACAAGACCGAAATGAAAGACATGGGAAAGTCACAATGGTTACCAAGAACAACAATCTACCATATATTTCTATACGCAGCTACTTTTTTCACACGCTTTAAACACTGAGCCTTGAACAATGATGCAGCCAATTTATGGATTTTTTATAGCTAGCGAGCTTCATGCCACCAAAAAATTTAGTCTCATCACATCAGACCAATGTAAGTACTGTGGAATTCTGAGGCTTTAATGGTTTTAGTGCACAGGAGGAAGACGAAGATAGAGATCAGCTGGAGTAGAAAAAGCAGGGATAGAAAAATGGATGGACTTTTCCTTGTGTTCTTGATTATTAATCTTTTTCATCAGCAATTTTACAGGCACCGTTTGGAAAAAAGTGTTTCCAGTACATATTTGTGGATGTTACCGGTATGTGTAGTTTAAAATACTTGGAGATAAGTTTAAAAAATGTTTCTGTGTAAATATTGTATGTTACAACATGGACACCTGCGGCTTATAGACAAGTGTAGCCTATAAATGTACACATACATTTACTTTTAGCTGGTACAGTTTATATTCAGGTGCGCTCAATAGTCCAGAAATTACGGTAATAGAGCCGACGTCCTATTTTTCATCCAGTCATGTTTTTGATAGTTAATATGATAAACAACTAAGTTGTGCCATATTATTATCTTAAATAGTCAATGATCCTTGTCTTTATTTCTCATTTTTACCCGGAAATGTCCCAAGACCAGTGCAGACAATATAAACAATGAATATTATCTGATCCAAACATTTTCTTTCAAAAATTGTCTCAAAAGACAAGGTACGGGTTTCTCTGGCCGTTTCTCACCTGCCGATATCAGGGATTTGCCACTACACGAGAAGGTCTCTTGGCCGATGACGAAATCGATGGTAGTCTGGAGATACTTGCAGTCCTGGCTGACAGTGGCGATGAAGTGCCGCGTGATGTACTCATAGAGCCGCCAGCCATCACTTCCTTTGGGAAAAAAAAGCGGGGGACGCTGAGTTCTGTGGTCGACGTGGTCAAATTACCCGTCAATACATTTAAACAAAGATTATTTAGATTAGAAATGGCATCTCCGAAGAATGTAAAATAGCAGCTGAGGATAGAGGACTATTATCTCCAAGTATTTTCCTCGTGGCTTCTTACTCCTACATTTAAGAATCATTTGATTCAGCAATTTTAAAAGATGTACACAATGCATACATATAAAAAAATGACACAAATGAAACAGAATAAAATTTTCAATGCTGTTTTAAAAAAAAGAAGATATAACAACACATGTTGCCAAATGGTGTTAGCCTAGCACACTTGTATGCATGACGTCATGCATGAAAATATGGTGATCACTTCCTAAAAAGGCCAGTTGTAGGTGGCACAAGCCGGCGTTTACACTCGGTTTAATGTTTAGAAAAAAAAAGCTGTAATTGTTATTTTTGGATGGCGTGACCCACCCAGCTCTCCCTCTGAGGCTGCGCACATTGGGGTTATGGGTGGGTGGTCTCCAGCGTCGACTCCTTTCCGTGGCCGGTTGAACTCACTTGAGAGGAGTGCTTTCACCTGTTGGCGAGAATACCGAATACCCATTTACTGAGAATACGCTTTATCTACCTATTTCCCGTGGGCATCCAGGAGGACACCCTCACCTCCTCTGCCCAGAGGGGATTGTTGGCCTGTTGCTTCAGCGTTCCCCTCAGGTCAAAGTTCTCCGGATAGTGGGTGGTCTCGGTGCGAGGATAGCTGATATAACCTTGTGTGTATAGGCGCTCCGCTATTTGCATCGTGTGCTGTGGTCCCATGCCTGTGAAATAAAAATAACATACACAAATCCCTTATTTCAATGACACAATACACACTTTGTTCTTATAACAGTGTGGTGGGGGATAATGTGATGAGGGGACCAGACTGTCAATGTCCTCTGCATCCAGCTCTGGTTGGAAAGTATAGTTATTGTAATTGCTTTTGTTTTTGTTTTTCTTTATTTTTCTTTCATTTTAATTATGCCAAATGAACTATAATTACAAGCCTCAAAATGATATTAAAAGGAAAAATTCTAAAGCTACCCCTGCAGATGTCATTAATTTTGAATCAGACAATATATCTATAAGTATCTGTCTGTGACAATTATCGGCGTCCTATTCATTCAGTGCACACGCTGTAACTAGCGATCAGAACTCTGGTATATCAGCGTGTGTGTGTGTGTGTGAGAGGAAATGGAGGCGTGCACACACCGAGGGCGGAGCTGGCCACTCTTAACATCTCCACTGTGTTCAAAGCTTGGGGCCGCTGCTTGCTCTTCTCCTTCTTACTCACTGACACCACCTGTGGAGAGGGCAAGATTGAGAGATTTTACGCCCGAAGGCCGTGAGGTCATGGTGGGTCAAATATGCGCCGCATCTGCAGCAGGGTGAAGCTGCTGGTCCACGCCCCCCAACCACAACCCCAATCTGCATTGTTGCAATACTGCAATACTTGACATTAAATGCAAAAGCATGCTTAAGCAAGACAGTTCTTATAAAGAAGGGGTACAGTTATAGCTAGACTGGCTCCTAGTTAGGCTGCCAGCAGCTTACTCTGCTGAGAGATCTCCCATGATTCGCTTCTCTCATTTCCACCACCTGTCCCGTCCTGAACCTGGATGAAGTTACTCAGAGGGACTTTGGAAACTTCTTAATTTTCTGAAATTATCAGTCAGGGTCCGATTTCTCTGTTTTTACTGTTTGACTTGACCTGTACCTGACAGTTGATGGTGGGCTTTTAATCTGAAAATACATCTGCGCGCTTCTTGCGAGTCCCATCCGCTTACCTGCGCCTCCCTGGACGCCTTCGCCAAATTAACGAACATCTGGCCCACTTCTCGGTCGAAAACCCTCGCCCTGCTCCAGTCCAACATTAGAGGGCTTTCCTTCCCTCTGAACACCTGTATAAAAAAAAAAAAAAAACACATCGGACATGTCAAGCAGGTCAAGACAGGGACGATGGCGCCGTGGCGGGAGGTTGGAGACGGACCTTTGCCTGGACGACCCAGTACATCTCGGGTTTGAAGGACTGGATCTTGTCATGGCGCTCCACGCAGAAACCGAGAGTCGGGGTCTGACACGGCCCGAAGGAGACCAAGGAGGAGTCCAGATTGCCATACTTCCCCTGGAAGTACTTGGTTTGGAAGCTGTGGACAGAAAAAAAATTTTGATTTGTTAGATATGACACTTTATTTCATCAAAGCAAAATTTGCGTATACATCATTAAAGGGAACTAGCAATTTATACTCTATTCATTAATCGCTTTTTTGAAAGATTTGTCTTTCTTCTCCTTAAATGTGAGAGCTTGATTTCGCAGCTTGATTGCGTTTTGAGCTTAATGTAGATACTGGAGACCCTAAAACTGGCCAGATGTGTGAACGAAAGAGAATGGTTATATGTCTATATGACGTGAGGGAGAGAGACCTTGTGTGTCTGTATGAGGCGTGAATGGAATTTTGTTTATATGATGTGTATATGAGAGCATGAATGCTTGTCTGTCTTTATATCTGGCCATGTGAGAGATTAGCAACCGGTCCAGGATGAACCCCACCTCTCTCCAAATGACAGCTGTGAATAAAATGAATGAATATTGTAACGATAGCCTTTTTACAGGTAGCATGGACTGTTGCAATTGACCAGGGAGGATATCCAACTAAGGCTGAGTAAATCATCGTCAAGATTGCAGGTTAAAAATCAAAAGTCGGGAGGACATTTTAGGCGTTTTACTGGAGTCGCAGCATGCTCTCGTCATGTTGGTTGTTAAGTATAAGGTGGTAATACGATCAGTCTTTTATGAGTCTTGGGCTTATATCAAATGTGTTCACGGTGACGTAACACAATCAACAACCCTGAAGCGACCCTGAAGTGTGTGAATGTCGAAAGTCTCATCGCACCGGGTGAAAGCGCAGCCAATGCGCAGGTCGAGCTCCTGGCGCGCATCCACCGAGAGGGCTTCGTTGCGGTTGGGCTCTCCCAGGCGATTCATGGCGTTCCAGATGTCTGTGTCGGTGATGGAGCTAAATTTGGCGCGGTAAACCGTCTGCTCCCTGGCCCCCATCTTGTTCATCACAGGCTGCACGGCGTCCAGGACCTGAAGGGTGAGTCCAGCTTTAAAAACAGTCCAATGCCAGTGGCGTCATTCCATTTTGCTGAAGAAGTTACATTGCGAGCTAGCAGAACCAACTGCACTAGCGAAATCATACTGTGCTTTCTGTTTGGATCACCTCAAAACAGATGTTCTCTCCTTCTTTGTCGCAGTCCAGCCACAAAACCACATAGTCGCAGCCTCTGGCCTCCACCTGATGCACGAGAAACGTATTATAAAAAAAGCACGCTGCACCAAACCTGCTTAAGGAGAATCTAGAAAACTAACGACCTGGAGGAATTTGACCATGTTGAGTTTCGGGTTGGCCTCCTTTTTCTCAGTGGGGGCTTTGCTGAAGAGCTCAGCCGGGTCCACCTTGTCCCAGTTATTGTACTTCCCTTTCAAAACAATGAGAGGAGTTGTTGAGGACAAAGACCCAGCATTGGTCTCAATGTCAAACAAGTGCATTTTTCAAACTGAAAAAAAAAAAAAAAACGGTCTCTTGTCAGGTTGTCCTTAATCGGATCACTCACACACACACACGCACACGCGCATGCAAGCCACCCACCGATGAAATCCAGACTCATCACATGGCCGCACACGGAGGTCATCTTGAAGCGCGCCGTCTGGCCCAGGAAGCTGCCGGTGTATTCGTGCACCGAGCACGCGCCATTCATCCCCTTCCGACTTGTGCAGCTTCCTGGCGGAGAGCAGAATCAGGGTTAGCGGTGGGAGAGAACTGGTCAGGTACGGCACTTCTAACGGCTTTTATTAAAGTTTTGAAAACTATAAAAAACCGAAAGAACAATTTGCATCTCTTGATAGGAGACGGGAAAATTATCCGTCACACAATTTAGATATACAACAAATCACAATACTTACTATATTTCTTCATATCGCCCAGGCACCCATAATAATATGACATTTATAATCCCCCCCCATGGGTCCTACTACATAAAGTATGTATGTCCTTGGGACACACGCACAGCTGAGACACCCATCTTTCAGACCTATGTATGAAGCAGCTACACTGTCACTTGGAAATAAATTGCAAGATCCAGACACAGTCCTTCTACGATGCTGAGTGTTTCAAATTGCCTCGTTACGATGACTTTAGGTTGTATTTCCGTATGATTTTCTTCAACCCCCGAGGCTAATAGATCCAAAAGATGGGCCTTAAAAGCACCCTGGAGTATTTTGCATCACAAAAAGAAAAACATCAAACTTTCTTGAATAAATCTAAATAATATGGAGAAAAAAAAAGTCAGACAGCTGGTCAAGTTGAGTCAAGACCCCTGATGCTAAATGGTTGTATCCTTTGTGAACGGAATTATTCTATCAAGGCTGAATATTAATGTCAAGAGCAAGGACGCGCTTGTCGAAAATGAAGACGCACCGCCCCCTCAACTCCCTTTCCCCTGCCTCCAGAGTCACAAACGCGCAATCCTGAGCAGAACGTGGGGGAATAAATACAGCCATGTTTGATCTAGGGTGCACATCATCTGCTCCGACAAATACCAGCCCCATCGCCCATCACACCCTTGGAAGAGGAATGGACCACATCCAGGTAAGATGCTCCACGTTGCCTTGATGATGGTCGATGAGGTAGATCGGTATTTAAGATTTGGGCATACGGCATTTCGGATTTGTGCATTTTCCGCTATTTTGTGTTAATCATACGGAAGCTGCAACCAGTGCAAATAATAGCAGTGCATCACTTATTTAAAAGTAAAAACAGCTAACAGGCATGTGCTCCCCCTGTGTGTCCAGCTGCAGCGAATCTTCTTGTTGGGTCTGCTGGCAATCCACCAGTGCCTGGCCACACCTCTGGGCAGTCAGTGCGTAGAGGAATCCTTCTGCACATACAGCTTGCAAGACTATTACAGCCAGCTGGTCAACCTCCCCAGCCGCATCAATGAGCGTAGCATCGCCAGCTGGAGCTACGTGTGAGTGCAGCACTTCACTTTCATAAAGTTTTTTTTTTTCCAAGCACCTCAGTTATCAATGGTCTGCGTGACACAGGGATTGATCCATTCTTAATTTCAGAGATTGTTTTCAGCCAACTGAGCTGGAGTGATGTGTAACAAATTATAGATACACCACTATGTTAAGAAGCTCGTTTTTCCAATATGTACAATGAGTGATGCATAGAGGATAGTCAATGTGTATTTCTTTCCCCTTTTCATTTGTTGCTACTTTTCACATAACTTTCGTGTGTTTCTTTCTCATTTTTTTTTTTTGCAATGTCAGTTACATGACACTGGGGTATGCATGAGTGAATAGCTAGACCACAAGTTATGTTTCTCCATGAATCCATGTCATCTTATCAGTTCTTGTTGGGAAGTATGATCACAAAAGGGAGACCCTTGGTAACCGAGCTGCGCAATCTCTCCTCATGCCAGGGAGAACATTGATCTGAACAGGGTACCTCAGGTCATCCATGAGGCCAGCTGCCACACCAGCCACTCCTGTCGGGGCCTGGACAGCAGTTTCGGTGTGGAGACCATCCCGGTGTCACTGAGGATGCCTGTCTTGAAGAAGAACCCAAGCTGCTTCCCAACTGCCACCTACTCCCTGGACTTTGAGTTGATAACTATAGCTTGTCTATGCGCAATCTCCAGGCAAAGCTGAGCGCAGCGAGCCCCCCCAATCCTCCTCGCCGTCTGTCACAGAGCCTTCTGTTTGCTCCCTGGTCTCGTAGTAGGTTTCTGACACATGCACTATTTCCACTCGACTTTCGTAGATATCACCGTACAACAATTATTATGGTAATAGGTATTACATAGTAAGACATCTAACCTCAACTAGTATCCATGGTGTGTGCTGACACAGGAGATCAGCAACCTAGAACCACTCCGACCTTTCTTAGAATCAACATAGAACTCACACCTCCAAAACAGGTTGTGAATTGAAACAACAGGACAAGGATCAAAAATAGCTGATTCTCAGTTTTTAACTGTTATTATCTTTCCCAATGCAGCCCTGTCAGTCTGAACAAGACAAAGCCACAAGCACTGACAGGAATGGGACAGTTTTACTCGAGCCAAGGGGGGCATAAAATCGAACGTCCATTTCAGTGTTGTACTTGTACTAATCCGCTTGACTTGCAAGATGTAATGTAACCATATTGTATCGCAGCATCCAATTTCACCTAAAGCACGCATCCCCGGATTGCTTCAGTCTGACCTGGACAATCAGTTACCCACATGTTGTTCCTATTCAACCCACTGCATTCAATTTTACTCTATGACAGCTGTCAATATTGATATCCCCGTGTATTGTCAAAGTTCACTGCATTAAATGATGGATACGAATTCAGCTCTTTCTGCTCATTCCAAATTAACTCACATAAGCATTTCTTCGCAACCAGAAACCAATCATCTATTTTTCTTTCACAAATATAACTACAGATCCTGGGAAGCTCTAAAATTTGAAAATAACAACCCAAGAGAGCTTCACTTCTGGGAGTCATTATGAGAGAGATGCTCCTCACAATATTGAGGCATTGGATATTAAGTGACTCACCTTTTCTCCTAGTCCCAGGGAAGAGGGCATGGAAAGCTTTCACAGTAACAGCTAAATGCTAATAACAGGAGTCGATATGGGAGGAGAGGATACAGAGAACAGGTGTGGATGGTGGAAGGCGAGGGTTAGCCGACGAGAAGATGCTAAATGCTAACAGAAAGCCAAATGTGTGGAGCGGCTTACAGCAATGAGAAGTCTCTAGTGTCTTCTGGGAAATAACAGGACGAATTAGCCTTCCGCGAAAGACAGACAGCAGGAGTGTTGCCTTTCGCGCTTATTTAAACTAGTGTAGCATCCGAGTGACACTGCCGGGCACCCACCTTTGGAAAGAATCCTGGCGATGGACTGAGCCAGGGAGGGCTTCTCCGCCACCATCACAACAGTCCTCATCTTCACGTTTGGTCGGGAACGGGAAAGCGCATCGAGTAAAGCAGTCCGTGAGCGAGACCTTTGGTTAACCTGTTAACCAGCGCCGTATGGAACTAAGTAACGCTGGCTAGCACGCTACCGAATGAACAACAGGAGCAACCATTGGACGAGATGGAGAGGTGACAAGGTTTCACTTCCGGGTTGAATTCTTCTTCTGGTGTATTTTACCGGAAATTGGCGCTGCGATTACTCACTGGCGACCTCTAGTGGTCAGGCTAATAGTATTGGGAGATATTGGCAATGTGTGTGTGTGTGTGTGTGTGTGTGTGTGTGTGTGTGTGTGTGTGTGTGTGTGTGTGTGTGTGTGTGTGTGTGTGATAAAAAATCCCAAATCCAGGCGAGAAGTTCCCAAATAAAAAGACAGAAGTGAACCGCCAATTGGAATCAATTTACCTGAATTTTGAATAATTAAAGGACTAAGGAAAGAAAAAAAGAACCTCAAATTAAAGCTCCGAAAAAAAGTTCTTTTCATAAACATTTGTAGGTCCTCTGCTGCACTTGATCAGGAGCTGATCTATCTACGTCCAGTTGCCAGGATTGAAGATGTGAGGAAGTTTCATCCAGGTGCTCAGGCAAATAAAGCAGCAACTTATCACTTATCTAATTATCTATTATCAATGTATAAATAAATTAATAATATTAATTTTGTGGTCATAGAAGGTTTTGGACAATCTAGAGGAATCTTTTTGTTTGATTTCTGAAAAATCTGTCGTGCAGTGCTTTTGTACTGGCACAAATTCATTTAGGTTTTCTTCTCAAAAACTTGTGGAAAATACAGCAAATGCATCAATATGAAACAAGCAAGTGTTTCAAAAAGGTGCCAGAATATGACGACCAATTGAGGAATTATTTTTTTCCGTCTTAAATGACATCTGCATGATGTCCCTCCACATGGAGCCTCGGGAGCAGCATCCCATTTGGACATCCTTCCTAAGACTTGGAGACGCATGCATTCGCAGTCTGTAAAGCCTACACTGTGGAAATGCATGTAGACGAACTGTATTATAATACAAATATATCAGTTAGACTGATCTTGCTTAATCCCACAGTGCACTGTTTAGGTCTAACTTCTTCAGCATTGGGACGTCAGGTGAGGCTGACATGAAAAAGAAATCAATGTCATTTTTATCATTATGAACATAGTCCGGGTTATGCTGGTTGTTAATTATTTACGATTGCATATTGTTTTTTGTTTTTCCCGTGATCCTTACGCATGTGCTGCAGCGTGCACTGCAGCTCTTCCGCCACCAGATGGCGCCAAAGCCCCGACGGAGGCGGGCGAAGGAAGGATGACGACCCACGGCAGCATCATGTTGCTGCAACCGGCATCCCTCCCTCCCGGTCGCACACGGGTGGAAATTAACGTCTATCGACCCCACGACCCCCCTCCCCCCTGCGGCACCGGCGTGGACCCCGTGGCTCTTCGGGGCCCGACGAGCGGGCCGGTGAGGATAAAAGGAAAACAATCCGCTGGTGGTGCGTTCAGGGTCAGCTCGGTAAGCCGCTGCACGCAGTCCTTCGCACTCCGAGGTTAATCGTTTCGTTGCTGATAACCCACGTTTTCGCGTCTTTTCTTTCATTTTCCCCAAGTTAAATTGGTTAAATCAAGATCGCAAGGAAACGCGAATGTTAAAACTCGATCTATTCATCGACGGATCATCGAAAACGTTTTTGAATTAATCAAAAATGCTAAAATAGTCGTTGGACTGTAAGTTTATTTAGATACGTTGCGAGGATTCAAACGAAAAGAACACCACTCGAATAGGAGCAAATCGCACATTTTAATTGTTTATTTCAATATGCAAGGTGAGTACCAAATAAATAAATGAATCAAAATAACAACAGTGCGTTGTGAGAGCAGCTTGGACGTGTCGGTCCTCAAACGTTGCAGTTGCGTTCATAGTTCTAACGCCTGAGGGGGATTTTTAAAACTCCAACGTCTCTGCCAATCGTTTGCAGAAAGGTGTGCAACATGGGAAGGTCTCCCTGCATTTTACAGAGTGTTTCAATGGACGTGCACGCTTAAACAAAACCATTCAATGGTGTGTGTGTGTGTGTGTGTAGGGGAGTTGCATGTTTGAACTTCTGAGATTTTTTTTTCTTTCTTTTAAGCTGCTGGTCTTTAAGGAGTGTGGTGAGTGTCATGCCAGTGTGTGTGTGTGTGTAGGTGGGGGTTGGGGTCTCAGCCCGTGTAGGGATGGCGTGGGGGGTTCCTGACTCTTCATGCATGAGTCCCAGCATGCAGAGCACAGGAAATGTAAATGCGGCCACCCACCACAGAGGAGGAAGTGCTGTGCTTTTTTTTTTTTTTGTTTTCCTTCTTTCTTTCTTTCTTCCCCCGCCTGTTTCTCCTCTTCATTTAGAGGGTTTGAGACTCAAAGGCGGCACTGTTGCCCCCTGAATCCCGTGAGGCTTTCCCACTCGACCTGGAGTTTTATCAGGTTGTTAAGGCGTTATTACACAGTAATAGACGCTTTCAAGAATATGCGCTCCATTTTTTCCAGTGTGATATTTTAAAAGCCTTGTCGTGATTAATGATTGGAAATATTGGCTAACTTTAGAGACAATTCCAGATGTTTTTTTTGAACGTGTGGGTATTTGGAACAAAGTTTTAACAGTGACATCAAATTGGTTTTATTGAAATATTAAAATGGGGCCTAACATGAATGTTGATTTTTTTTTTTTTTTTTAAGGGCGGCCGATGGGCGACTCAAAAGATTTCTGATATTTTCGAAAATAAGAAATCACACAAACACGCACAGGTTTTAACGCCATGTTTATTGAAGCTGATAGAAAATAATTAACTTTTTTTTCCCACTACCCCACATTATCGCCCAAAACACATTTAACATTTCTTACCTCAGACTTCTCCGAAGACACAAGAGATAAAATCCCCACATCTCTGGGATCTCGAATTTGATTCGAACTCGAGCGGCTCGATTCGTATCCTTTTTTTTTTTTCCGAATCCGACATCAACAAGTTTCCGACTCCACCGCCGTCGTCTCCAAGCGAAACTCAAACACGGCTTCTCGCTCCGTATAATGCCGCCTTTCCTGAAATATCCACCGAGGCGGTAAGATGACAGGCCCGAGGGGTGGGGGGTGGCGGCGGTTGGGGGTGACGAATGTCGTATTGACAAGTGTGTAGGGGGCGGGTGCGGGGCAGGTGGGGTTGGGGACAAGGGGATGGGGAGGGGATGCAGGGATGGGGGGGGTTGGGGTGAAGGCCCAGCTGACCGATGCCCTTTCATTATTGCACTGCTTGCTGCAGCTCCCACAGTAGTGCAACAGGGAAAGAGTGTCAAGCAGAGAGCGTCCTGCGGTCGTCCCGGTAACAAAAAAAAATAAAAAATAACACAAAAAAAAATTTGCAAGCCGATGACCTAGAAGACAATCCGCTGGATGAGACCTCTTTCGATTTCAGGATTCGCCGCACGGACAAGAAATAGTCCAAAAAAAATTAACAAAAAAAAAAAAAAAAAACAGAATTTCCTTCAATTTTGCCTTCTCCGAAAAGCTGAATAAATGAACAATAGATGGTTCGCAAAAGCGTGAACTAGAAAGCGGCGAAGCGTGAGAAAAAAAAAATTATGGAGCGACGCCTTCCATAGTAAAGTCAAAAAATTCTGTCTGGAGGCAGGAAATTTCAACGCCTAAAATGAAAATGTAACTTTAACAGCCTCAAAGATATGAGTCTAAAAGGGCCAAAAAGACTCAGTAAGAGCTTTTTGATGGTTCTTAAGGCCATTGTTATATTCGGAACATCCGTTCTGGACGTACAGAGTCCATGCGACTGAATGAAATAACGCTGAAATATATAACTATATGTACATTAATCCAAATTTAAATCACTAGACCCACAACAGTGGAACAATATGGACTCGTGATTGATGCATTCAAATGCATGCCCAGAAAACATTTCCTCCCAATTAGCTTGGAATATTGTTTTTTTTTTTAGAAAGTATGAAATAAAAGATATCACAATACTTAATATCTTTTTTTTAAAAAAGCATAATTTTCTAACATTGCTTTAAAGCAAAAGCAAATATGACCAACGTGTTGGACGCAAAGCGGGTATCGATGGGGAGCTACAGTGTAAACTTAGTTAACTGTTTATTCCATAACTGCAATAGGCCAATCGGTGAGTTAAGTAGCTTTTAGCTGATTTTGAACTGACGGGTTGAAGAGATATTAATTTTAAAAAAAAAAGACTTTTTCCATTCTCACAATGGAGAAATTCAGCAAAGACAGCAGGTCTTTGACAGGCGATCGCCTACACGAGTGGCGGTTTTCACGCACAAAGATTGTTGAAGCGCCATAGCACAGCCGCATTATTCCGTCATGTCCCCTACGCACACACACACACACACACACACACATACACACGCTAACATACATCAATTCAGCATTCCAACCGACAGGAAGGGAGAAAGTTTCACACGGCTTCCACCGCGCTGGAGTATTTCACATCAGCAGGGTCCACGAGCAGCGGAAAAAAAAAAACTCAAAAATACGCCGGTATGGTGTGCCTGTGTGTGTGTGTGTGTGTGTGTGTCCGTGCAGGACCACCCAAAACTATGACATCATCACCCCCCCCCCCCCCCCCAGCCTCGACCACCAGAGGATCAGCCCTCGGAGCCAAGACCCTATAAGCAATATTGCACTACTCTGTTAACTCCAATGAAAGCAGAGGCAACATTGATAGGGTCTCGTCTACGAGGTGACGCGCGGCAGTTTGATGTCGGCGGGTGACCGGAGGGCAGGAGACGGACAACAAATAAACAAATAAATGCATAAATAAATAACCTTCTGCATCAACGCTCCCCTTCACACCTTCTTTCTTTGTTTGTTTGTTGGCATATGTTCCACAAGTGGAACCAAGGGTTCTTCCAGTATTTTTTTTTTTTTTTTCAATAGAACAGACATTGAGTCACTTTTTGTTTTCAGTTTTCCAGGAACTATTACCAGGACTTTAATACAAAGTATTGAGGCTTATCAGGTAGTTACACATGTCTAAACATGTAATAGCTTGGTTGTTCACAGCCTCTGGAAAACACACACACTTAACTTCAGAAGCAGAAGTCAATTCAAACACTTGGGGGAAAAAATGTCTCAATAACTCAACTTTGTGACCTGTCGCCCCTCCGGAAAAAAAAGGACAAAACGCCCGATCCGATGGTAGGAAACTGTAATGAATATGTAACAAACAAGCTCTGACGTGTATTAGCGCGAACCACCGTAAAACAGAAACAGAAACAGACCAAAATAAAAAGACTTATCCGGAGTGATAGGGGTAGGTGCTTTTTAAATTTTAAATGCCTGACGATTGCGGGAACAAATGGAGTGATTGATTTGTTTTCTGAGGAACGTGCGGCACCGGGATCACAAGGGGACAGTGAACTCGTCTCCATCCGAATTTTAAACAACTTAATGAAATAGATGAAAGAGGAAACACACAAATTTGATGGAGATTCTCATCAACTTTTAGGAGAGCCCTTCAATGTATGAGTGCAGTTAAATAACATAATACGCAATTCACTTTATTTCATGCCAGGAAACCCCAAATTTACACACACACACGTGTTAGCAGAAGATGATATTGATCAATAAATACCACGGCAGCAGATTCTCCGATTGGTCAGAAGTCATTTCCTGAATGACAGCATAGTTTGCTGCAATAAAAAAAACCAACTAAAAAAAAACAGAGCTAACAGCACCGAGAGTATGCGTGTGTCTTTTTTAGGCTAAAGTTCACATCAAGGTCAAAATTTCACACACCAGCTCATAGTGTGTTTTTCTCAAGATTCTTCGACACGGAGACATTTGAGCTGTCTGACCGTCTGTCGGCGTCCGTGTGTGTGTGTGTGTGTGTGTTAGTGTGTGTGTGTCACAAAGTGCATTCCAACCCCCCGAAATCTCCTCAACTCCATTTATTGGAAATGAAGCGAACAGTCGGGTCGTTTTTAAACAGAAACAGCCTCCTTGCAGCCGCCATTATTTCCAGTGGCGGAAACGCTGCACTCTGACCCTCATTAAAAAAAAAACCCGAAGCCTTAGAAGACAACAGAGGAGATAAATTCCATTCGTCTGTTTAATCCTTTTTTTTTTTTTAAAGCTTTTTTAGGCCTTCGCTTGCACACTTCATTTGCTCAACCGTAAATTCATTCTCATCCCCTATATGTTCCTCTATCCGGGGACGGAGATGAAGAGAGCAGGTGTGTTTACAACCTTTAGATGTGTTCAGGGTCGGGAGTTAAACGTCGAACTGTCAAGACCCACGCCGTTCAAAGTGTCGCCCGAGCCACTGTCGATTCAGGAAAGCGCTCCGTAGCTTATGATTTTGTGCGTTTGGCTGCGAGCATTATACGTGCACACGGCAGCGTCCACGGTAAAACCGAGGATGCCCCATCGCTCTTTCACAGAGGGGTTTTCTAGAGACGGCCACTGACTGATCAATCGGTACAAGTGTTTATTTTTAGCTTCCATTCCCATGTTGTTTTTTTTTTTGTTTTTTTTTTTTTGCGTAGCGCCCTGCCAATCGCCTTCTTGCTTAACTGATGGGCACCTTGACGGTTGCGTTCAAAGCACCCAAACCCGCAGTTGAAGAAATTCAAAAACAACTCCAAAAGGACTTTTAACCCGCGCAAATTATTACATTTTTGACAAACATATCTGCAGTAATTTAACAACCCTTGTTCACTTATGAAGATATTTACAACATTATGTGTTGAATATATGGCTAGACTTCCGCTGTAACAAATAATTCCCAGCAGAGGATTAATATTATTAGAGATATTAACTTTAAAAAACAGAATATATATACAGTATATATATATACATATATATATGCAAACAACTCGTGCTTGTTTTTTGAAGACACAAGCAAGGTAGCATTGTTTTTGATTCGCAACTAAAAGTAGCTGACGTTTAATAAGATTTGATAATAATAATAATAATATTACACAGGTTTTCTATAGCGCTTTTCATGATACTAAAGACACTTTACAAGTGAGAGACAAATGAAACAGTATAGTTCTGCATTTGTATTTGCTCAGAAAGACCTCTGCTTTGACACCTCTGACAAAATCAAGTGGCACCCGTAAACACAGGTTGTGTTATCCTTAGCCCTATTCCGTTCTTCGTACAACCTATAGCGGATTCCACCGTCGCCTGCAAAACAGTGGCTAAATATGATGCTACAGGCTCTGCCGCTGCAAGGCAGGCACACACACACACACACACACACGTTAAGCAGGCAGTAACTGAGGAGGATGAAATGTACCCCTTCCCCCTCCTTCTCTCGGAGCGGCCCTACCCTCCACATTCCTCACAAGGAGCCCCATCCCCCCACCCCACCCCCCCACGACCTGCCCCAAATAGGAAACTTACCCCCTTTTTCCCACCCACACCGTGACTTCTTCAAGCCTGCACACTCCAATTATGCTTTCAAAAGCTGACTGAGAGAAAAGGGGGAAAAAACAGCCATGCGGTACACACACACACACATGCACACACACACACACACATAGAGAAAATGACTGCAGTGTGAACCGACTGGATTGCATGGTCCCGTGTAGTGATGTCGCAATCAGCTGCTTTTTTTTTTTTTTGCATTATATGATGCTATAATATATGTTTGTTTTTTTTTAATTCATAAACTGCCATTATTTATAATCATTAAGATCTTTCTCCTAATCAAAGCTGAATTAAAAACAACAACAGCGCAGTAACATCTACGGCTTTTTTAAAATAAACCGTCACTTCAGCCACTTTTTCCACTTCTATGTTATTAAAGTTTGGTTTTAGGTTTGTTTGGGGTTTTTTTGGCAACAAAAGGGATTTACAAAAGGCACTGATTGCACGGTTTAGCCGGTGGCATGTGATTTTATCAGCGTTAAGGTTTAAACAGGAGAAACTCATAAAAGGCCCCGAGGAAGAATCCACCTCTGGGGAAGGGAATTTACCAACAAGTTGCGTCGCCGGGAAAAATATGTAACAATTCTGTGAGACGTTGACCCCGAAGCATGTTACTTAATCCAACACGTGGTCTGCAACGCAAACTAAAGACGGCCCCTGAAGTTCTTTGAACAAAATGTTCTTTTTTTTTTCTCCCCCAGGGGGCGTGGTCCAGGAGGCTTGTGTGTCCAGGGTAAAAAAAAAAAAATATATAGGCTAATAATCCGGGAAGGTTCAAAAAGGAGAAGCGGTGGACTCCTCGTGGCCGGGAAGGGGAGGGAGGCCTTCAGGGTGACAAGAGCGGCGCAGACCGACAAACCAAAAACAGGCACACCTTTGCATTTCACCCAACAACATGGGATTAATCTGCAATAGATTTAAAATTAGAAGACATGCACGCAGATCTCCGCTTGAATTGAATCCACAATTAGTATTAAGTGTTTGTTTGTTTCTTTCATCCCCCCCCCCCGAAAAAAGTGCTAAAAATGTGGCTCTGTTTTGTCTGGAAATGTTTCTCGAAACGAAACCGCTGTTTCTGTGAGCGTCACCGTAAATGGAAGAATCGGCCTTAAAAGACCCAGCTGACGCGTGCCCACGCTGTCACCCATTTTTCCGAGTCGGTGTCGAAAAAAACAAAAAATGAAAAAAAAACGTGTAAAAAAATGAAGCCAACGGGACTGACCGCATGTTAATTTGTAGCGCCCGGCTAACGGAGCAGTCACACTGACCCGTCGCGCATCCAGAAGTCAGTTTTGTGCTGCGAAAAAGGCCCACATTCAATATTCAAGAAGGCAGAAATAGAAAAAAATAATAATTTGTGGAACGCGTGTTCACATGAAAAAAATTTGCAATTTAAATTAAAAGGTGATTTCTGCCCTTTGTATTTACCATGCTATCACATGATTATAACAGCTTTCTTTACCCGATACCGCCATGTTACCACGACTGGGTCAAACCTATTCGCATGCATGTATTTGTAGGGAAAGGGTGGGGCCGCTGGGGGGTTGGGGTCGGGGGTCGGGGGCGGCCCTTCCTATAAGAACCCACGGGGCTCGTCCGTAGCAACAGCTGTCCTTCCGCAGTAGTCCAGGCGGAACGCCGGATGCTATGACAATACTATTGCACTGCTTTAGCGGATGGTACAGTAGTGCAACATCGTCAGAGCAGCTGACCTCTGCATGCTGACACACACACGTGCGCGCTTGCGGAACGACACGCATACTGACGCCGCGCGAGCTTTTTTTCTCGTGTGGAGGGGGTGCATGTCACTTGGGGAGGCGGCGGTGGAAGGATCTGGCGTGGAGGAAGGAGGGGGGGGTGGCTGTGTGGGTGGGTTGGTGGGGTCTGGGTGGGGGGGTTGGGGGTAGGGGTTGTCAGCCAATGCCCTTTTAATATTGCACTGCTCATCTGATTTCACAGTAGTACAACAGAAAAAGGGCTTTGGACGACACGTCTGCTTCTTTCGCCACCGCCGCTCCACCGATTTCCAAAGAAGCATCAGCCCTCCACCATGCCAATCCACGGAGACAGTGGCGGGGATTAGATATGAATCCACAACAATCGACGTGTTGGGAGTCCGCGTGTAAAACCAGCAAGCGTGAAAACAACCGAGGAGGCTTAGAGGGGCATGGGGAAGGGGTTACAAAACACAGGAGGAGGTGGAGGATGGTGGCGGCGGTGGTGGTGGTGGTGGTGGCGGGGGTGGGAGGGGGGGCTTCTTCTAACAAGGCGTGCGGACGGCAACACATACAAAAACCAGGATGGGTTCCTGCATAAATGGCCGTAACTTAACGTGACACCTTTCTGAAAGTAACCCCACCCCCCCGCGCCCAAGCACCCACCCCACTATTTGCGGTGCCGCTGAAATGTAAAGCTGCCTGAGAATAATCGCGGCAGAGGAGGAGGAGGAGGAGGAGGAAGAGGAGGAGGGGTTGGACTTCGCCTGGAGGAAACGAGGGTGGAGAAAACACAGCCTATATAGGGCAAAGAGCACATTCTGGATACAATACCAGAAACCATCATTTAATACCTACTATTACTGTCCCTACGGCCAAAGTGGCAACTTGAACACCCCCCCTTTAGGAAAAGCAACCGTGTGTGTGTGTGTGTGTGTGTGTGTGTGTGTGTGTGTGTGTGTGTGTGTTCAAGATTCAAGCAGCTCATTTTCTCCCCTCCCCAAAAAAACACTGTGTTTGGGATCACTTTTTTTTTGTTTTGTTTTGAGCGCTGCAACTTTTCATTTCCAAAAGCAATTATAAAACAATAATAATAATATTGATAATTACAGAGGGAAAGCGTGGGGGGGTGGGGGGGAATGCAACTTCCCCCTCCACTGTCCTCCCCCCCCCCTTCTGAACTTGTGGAGTCCATATGATGGTGTTGCAGGACAGCCTGGGAGCCTATTTCGCTGCAGCATTTTCCTAGAGCCCCCCCCCTTACACACACACACACACACACACACACACACAGCGAAACACGCACTTTCACGGAGCAGACGGAAAGGTGGGGGGGGGGGTTGGAAGCGGATCCCGGTGTGTTTTCTCCTGTGTGTTCTCCGTTGGAACCGGATGTCTCTCCCGCCGAATCCGCTCAGCTGCTCTCGGCTGTAGCCGTGGTGCGTTCACGGACACCCCACCGCCGGCGGACCCCACGGGAGTAACCCCCCCCAACCCCCACGGGGGGAGGAGGGGGGGGGGATCATCGACACCGGAGCCCCCCCCCCCCCCCTGTTTTTTTTACCCGTTCCACGCACCCCCCCCCCCCCCGCAAGTTTGTTGCCACGAATTAATCCTGCGCACCACCTGTCAATCACACCCTCGTTCACGCGTACCTCTCTTTCTCTGTCGCGCACACGCCGCCATACAGCTTTTTTTCCTCCCTCCCTCCCCCCCCCTTCACCGGATCTCCGGTTTGGACCCACCGTCATCCGCGTCCGGGGCAACGCGCACGCCGGACCTTCTCCTTGTGGCGGCGGCTGGCGGGAGGCAGGGCCGGTCCGTGCGGGATCCGCACGCGCACACGCACACGGTAGAGAGGTGGCGGTCGGGAGAAGAGAGAGAGAGAGAGAGAGCGAGAGGGGGAGAGAGAGAGCGAACGGAACCAAGTTGGCCACTTTAGAGGGTGAAAAAGAAAAAAGAAAAAGCAAAAAAAAACGTCTTGGCGGTCGCCATCCACGGCGCGCGTACGTCCATCCACGCGTGGCGCCGGGACTCGGCGGTGATTGGAGGGTTAGTCCGTCCACGGGCAACCTCACGGCCTCCCCGCTCCGGACTCCATCTTTGACTAGTTGACATTCAGCTCTTGCCGAGACAAATTCCTTATTTACATGCCGGGCCGCCATTGGCTGCCTCCCGCCTCTGTCTCGAACCCCATTGGTTGAAATCTTATCTCATCACGGCCGCGATTGGTCCGCAGCCGCGGCGACGTCACGGGATAGTTTAATTTTAACAATGAATACAAATTCTCTCTTCCATTCACAAATTTCCCACCATCCCGCCTTTGTGGCGACTCTCTCTCTCTCTCTCTCCGCTTACCGTGACCGAAACGTTCGTGGGTAGGTGGGTGGGTGCGGGTGTGGATGTGTGTGGGGGGGTGGAGGGTGTCGGTTCCGGTTCGCGTCGCGCACACGCGTCCACCGGGATCCCCGAATCCGGTCCGCACCGTGGACCACCCAGAGTTTTTTAGCAGCAACATGTGGTCCGCGTGGAATTGGGAGGGGAGGGCGGGACGGGGGGGGGGTGGGTGGGTTGCGGTGCCCCCCGGTTCTCGCGGTGCGTCGCGGGAATCCGCGGGGCCCCGGTGAAGGTGGTGGTGGGCGGGGGGGTGGGAAAAGGTTAAAGGCGACGGGGCTACGGCGCGGAGGTGCCGCGTTCGACGCGCGGACTGGGGGGAAGGTGGTGGGAGTGGGAGTGGGAGTGGGAGTGGGTTGGGGGGGGCAGCAGCCTGTGAAATCCGGCATTCCTGATCAATGGAGCCGAAATAATTGCATTGTCCGGTGGAAAAGAACCGCCCTCCCGGTCCGGGGGAGGGGGCGACCCGGGGAAGGGTGGGGGATGACGTGCGTGATGTGCGGACCCCGGTGTCAGTAACGCAATACGTTATAACACATCAGTGCTCTATGAATAGAAAAAGGTCCCGGATCAGAAGCTTGTCCTGGCCTAGAGAAATAAAGGGAATTTGGAGTTACAGGTCTCCAAATAAAAGATTTGCATTTTAGTTTTTAAAGTATCTTGTTTTTTGGAATTTTTTATTAAGATGTTTCCTATGGGGCGTGGGTGAAGGGAATATTTTTAAACCCAATAAAATAAAGGTGGTTATTTTTTATTTTTTGTAGTAAAAACTACACCTCCCACACCAGTGTCCTCACCCGGGGACTACAGTGTGAACGTACGATGTGGCGTCACGTGACCAGGATCCAGTAAGAAGTCATAATTAAAAAAGGACATTTTTGCAAAGCACTTTTTCGTGTGAATGTTGCAAAAGTAAGCCGGTGTATAAAATACCAGTATATATCCAAGCAAGCCCTCCGGTTCTTTTTAATTATTTTATCATTATTGTTGTTGCTGTTATTATTATTATTATTATTAGTTTTACATTTTAGCATCCTATTCTGGTTCTTATGATGAAATGTGCCCAATATTAAACATAAGAATTTCAAAGCTGATCCCAGGCTCAGCTCTGGATGGAGAACATGGAGACGCACCATCCAGCCAGCGTCAAAGGGAGAAGCTGCGTTTTGCTGTATTAAAAAACAGAAAACAGGATTTAATAAGCAGAGTTCACTGACTGACGTACAGTACTTATATACTACCTTGTGCAAATAGAATATGCTGCAAATGCATTTATACATGCACTTACATATACATATGAATTAAAACCCAGCACAAAGGGGAAAATCAGATGAAGAGAAAAAAAAAGCATAAATAAATTGATGAAACTCAAAGGGATTTTTTTCTCTCTCCCTCTGGAACTAGCAAAAGAAAACATGTGACGTCCGAAGTTCAATGTGACGTGAAATCACGTTGCAATTCCGCATCCACGTCAACACCGACGCGTAAGTGCTGCACATGTTGAGTTGCATTGTGTCTGATATTTAAAATGCTATTTGTCACATGAATTTGGAAAAATGGAAGAAATTAAGCTCTTAGGGCCCCCGGGTGAGAACCCTGAGAGCTCTTTCGGGGTCATCTGACCCCGCCAAAGCCCGGAGAGAAAGGGTCCCGCTCGTCTGTATCAGTCCACGCAGAGGGAAGCTTTCCGTGGCCAAAAGCCGCCCCGGCCAGAACTAACTCGTTTTTGTTTTTTTTTTATTTTGTCAACTGCGGACGCCCTGTCTTAACTCTGCAGGGGGGGAAATCGGGGCCTGAAAAGAAACAAACATGGAGGAGGAGGCGGCGGGCACTATCCGAGAACACGTCGCTGTGAGCTGCAAGCCTGCTCTCTCCTCTGCTGCTTTGCCCCCGAGTTTTTGAGAAGAAACCTGTCTGCCATGACGTGCGTCAGATGCTATGTGAGGAATGCGCAAGCGCGCCCCTTTTCCGCCTGTGTGTCGTGCTGCGTGCACGCCCCGCGCTCGTGCGTTAAGTAGCAGTGCCAAGTGAAGTATGTGGGGCCGCAGGAAGCCCTATGCCCATATTTAGTCGGGACGGCTGACTGATCAAGTTGACATGCTGGCTGAGCTGAAGAGTCCCATACCTTTTTTATTTTTATTTTTTTTGGTCCAGTTTGCCGTGAATATTGTGTGTAAAGGACACGCAGCGAGTCTGGGGTAACTCACAACACATGTTTTTCGACGCGTTGCAAAACATGACCGCATAGTTCTTGGTGTGTCTCTGCTAAGAGGAGTTTTATATTGTTTTACTCGCCGTGATATTATCTTGTGTTTGACTCCGTGGGAGGCGAAAGGGGAGATGTGAAATTAAAATGACGTGTTTTCATCAAGCAGGAATCCGCGACAATCTGAGGCAACGGCGACCCAAGATCGTGCCTCTAAAACAAAATTTCCGAAAAAGTTGTAAGCGCGGAAAAAAAATGTTGAGCCATTTTACTTGATCTCTCACAAAGGCGTTAAAATATGAGGTTATGAAGTTCCCGGAATTAAGAGAGAAAGACTAAGAATTACACAGAACAGGAGATTTTTTGGGGAGTGAGCATTCAAATTATATCTTTAAAATCATAAATTCTATTTGTAAAAAGGGCACAGTCCAAAATCACGCGGGAGGTTCACTGGGCAGACTAAATTGCCCAGACGTGTGAATAAGAGTAATTATTTGTTTCTCTGTATAAGATGCATGCAAGAGGGATTGAATGCTTGTATGTCCCTATATGAGGTGTAAAGAAAAGGTTGAATGCTTGTATGTTTCTACCTAACATTATGCTTTTTTTTTTTTTTTTACACATTTACACAACAGACACTGCCAGCTGTCCCTTTTTTAACATTTTACGCTGGTGGTTGCCACTTTTTGCATATGTTTATAATGATAATATATTCTTTTTATTCTTTAATTCTTTTTTATTTAATTGTTTTTTTATTTCTTCTGATTTCTACTGCACTTTCTTGTGGTGTGTGAAATTGAAATTTCCCCACTGCCGGATGATTAAAAGAATATTCAATTCTATTCTTCTATTTGAATGAGAGGTTTACTGGTTGTATGTCTCTATATGTGGCCCCATGATCGATCCGGGGTGAACCCCGCCTCTTGCCCAACAGCAGCGGGAATAGGCTCCAGCTAACCCGCGACCCTATGTGCAGGTTAAGCGTCAGAGATAATTAACAAATGAATATATTTGGAAAAGTCAGACTGGTGATTATCTTGGAGTTTATTGTTTTTGCAGTCTTTCGCAATGTCAAGGAATCCACGTAAATTCGTAAAGAGGTTCACAAATCGATGACGTCCACGTTACGTAATATACACCCGTTCCCGTGACACGTATCGAGCGGTAGAACCCAAACGTTAAACACAAGGCGGTTTCGGCGGAGCTGTTTCAAAGACTCCCTCGTGGCTCCACGATTGTGGGTGGCTGCGGCCGACGGGTCGCAAGCTAAGCACACAGCCAGGCTCAGGCTTAAATCAGTTAATGTTTAGTGAAAATTGAGCCAAAATGGCCAGGATCAGGGGGTCGACACGGACAGGGGCGTGTTAGAGGCAGTTTCACTCTGGTTCAGACGGAGATTGACTTCCAGGCGGTTCACTTCCATCGACTAATTCCTGCACAGTCACCGCATGGGAAGGTTTTGATGTCGGTTACAGGGATTTTTTAAGGACGGAGGACGCTTCTCTCACAGGTGGATGATTTAAACATGCGGGGGAGATTGCTGTGTCATAAAAACACAGTGATTTCGATGTGTGCCACGTACTCACACACACACACACACACACACACAAATCTCACAATGTATGGCGTAGCCTGGTTGTGATGTTTCGAAATGTGGAGAAAACTCAGGTCGGCGCTCTGGCAACATCAGCCAGGGTTTCCTAAGAAATGCAATATGTCAGAGAAAAAAAAAGACATTATTAACACGCCTGATATGAGAACAAAAATCCAAAAACTAGCAGCGACGGAAAGCAGCTCCTCGCACCTCGACCGGGGTCAATTTTGAGGCAATCACACGTAAAAAAAAATCCTGTAGTTATTAAGGTGTAATTACTATTATTTTAATTGTTCACACGTGAGGTTTGAGTTTTTACAGAATTGGCAGTTATGGTTCCTGGATTCAATGCATGCGTTGGTCTTGCGAGGCGTTCCGAGAGTTTATGCATCGTGGAGTAAGAGGAAGAAGAAGAAAGAAGAAGAAGAAGAAGAAGAAGAAGCGGAAGAAAAAAAAACTCAACAATGTTGACTGTCAGGCGCCAATGTGTCACATTGTGTCTCTGAGCCAATCACAGGTGAAAGAATTCAGACAGACAGCCTATGGAATGCTAATCAAGTCCCCACCCCCGCCCGTCCCCACCACCACCCCAACCCCCTCCCCCAGGCAGACCCTGTGACCAGTTAGCTGCAACGGCAGCACACACACCTCCAGATATGACAGGAAACAATGCCGTTTGCAGTTATTTGCTTTAGCAGTGGCCCGCTGGAACCGGGAGTTTAGTTCCACAGACGCTCGCAATCAAAGGCAGATGTTGGAGAGCTCGGATGAGCTCGCTCACTTTTTCAAACACTTGTTTCTTAGAAGAAACTTTCGTGGAATGGGCCGTTGAAAAAAAAAAAAGAAAAGAAAAGAAAAGAAAAATAAACTCGTAATCTCTGTGAAAGGTGTTGGAAAGTACATGACGCTGTTATTAGAATGCTGAGAATGCACAAATGTACCAAACATAGTTTACGTGGCTGAACTGCTAATTAGATTTAATTGTGTAATAAGACAGTGAAAACAGCTGTAAAGGAAATGTAGTTTACCCTGAATTTGTAGTAATAACAGCAGAAACAACAACAGCAAAAACATTTAAATAAATAAAAATAATCATAATAATTTCATTTTGGAGATTCACAAATCTGTTTCCTGTGGCGGTGTGTTTAAACGTGCCTTCAGTCAAAGCCCATTCCAATCCACTTTAATTCTGTTAAAAAAACAACACGTTTTTTTTCCAGAATGACCCGTTTTCTGAATGCACATGAAGAATAGTGTTTGTACATTTTTTTCACCCAAATGTGAGCACAAAGCAGCCTCAGGAATATGATTTTTCATTGTAGTATTTAATACAAAATACATCCTCACACACGTATTTGCACTCTGCCGGCAGGGGCAGGGCACACAAAGTGCCAGCTTGTTAACATATTAACACTCCGGTGGTGCAGGGGGTCCATGTCTTGCACCGAAAAACATTTTCGTTGCAGAATGTGGCCGCTAGCTCCCGATCGCAGGTCTAGCAGGTGACCTGACAGCTTTGCACAAGCTGTCTCTTCATGGTGTGCACGCAGAGTTCGGAGTGTTTGGAGACAACTGCTATGAAAAGTTAAAATCTTTTTCGTTTTACCTCCGGCTGTCTCCCCTCCTCCACTTTTTATAAGCAAGCCGGTCGAGGCAGACAGCCGCCCACACCTGGGGCTAAAGCTTTCTCGCTGTTACACATCAAGCGCCTGCTTTATAAACGCCTACAGACCCTTTCTGTAAGACCTCAGTAATTACACGAAACCTTTGCTATAAATGTGTGTAAAAATGTATTCCCATTGAACTGCATGACAAGTAATGCTAAATCACATTTTGTGTGTGATTTCTCAAATAATTCCAGAATTTAATAACGTGATTTTTGCCATTCTTGTAAAATATCCATCTCAAAATGCGAGTGCTATGTTTTACAATGTAACACCACTGTTTTTTTTTTTTTTAGATAGTCTTAAGCGACAATGCCGTCACGTTTTAAAGCTCTCATAAGGCAAAATGAGTTTCCCCTTTTTTCTTTTGCGACGCGTGTAATTTATTCACTCATTATCTATTCCGCTCGTCCTGCTGACGCTGGGCGAGGGGCTAGGTTTAACCTGGACGGCTCTCCATCAATCACACGGGAAGCACAAAGAAACACATAACCATTAAACCCTTAGGTCCCCGTGATTATTTTGACTTTTCCTGTGATTATAGTGAAAGAAAAGATGAGGGAATCCATTCATTGTCATCGACGTCTGTCCGTAACTCCTCGTTTTTTAAGCGCCTCTCCCTCGGTCCCCAAACCGACGGCTGTGAGCGGAGAGAGGGAGAAGCTGCATGCCGGTTCCCCCATCCCCCCGCCCTCCCATCCCCACACCAGCCGCGACCTGTGACACCCAGGGGTCAGCAGCCACAGAGAAGCCAGATGTCAGGATGTGGGAGTGAGCGCTGGCCGACTCGGGTTACCCGGGGCGGCTTGACGCAGATCCGAGTGTTTTATCAGTGGTCGTGCTTCGTTGCTGTGCTTCCACCAGGCGTAGATACCTGGATGTTCAGCTCCAGGTAGGGTTAGGGTTAGGGTTAAAAAATTGCAAATAAATTCGATCGTTTTCAACCCTAAATAAGATGTTGTTTTTTTAATAATACAGAATTTCAGATCAACTTTTCATGCCTCTAACCTGCGTCGCTGGATTCATTTTGCCAAGCAAAAGGAAAGGCTATTGTTCCCTCGTCGAAGATACGCGTCTTTATTCGCTCACAAACCATGAAATCTGATTGGTTTAAAATCTCCATTGGCGATTCTTCTCTAGTCCTATCCGGTGATAAAGATCCATGGCGATGATACAGGTCAACAGAAAATTCAGGGAAAGGTCAATATTCTCTCACTGGTTTTAGTTTTCTCGTTTTTGTTTTATCGTTAGGGGAGCTGTGGAATCAAGGGAATTTATCAGTAGCGATATTTAACAAATATTGGATTTGAGACAGTAATGTAACACCTGACCAGCTCTTCATTCAGTCGCTGCTATCTTATGAATTATCACCGTTTCACTGAGCCGGTGATAAACAAACAACAAGCACAATACCAAATAAACACTTCATGACTGGCATCCGAACAAATACGCGGAGAAATAATTCATTTGTGCTTTCTCGATCTGACCCAGACTTCGAGAATCCATTGTAATGCATTCATTAAATAATCAAAACAAACGTATTCAAGATCAGGTTAGTTTTTCGGATGGTTGAAAATAGACTTCCGGAAATGAAGGATCAGCCGAATTGTCCGCATGTGTGTGAGGATGTGAATGGGACCGGCTCTGTTTAAGACGGGGAGGGTTGTTAAACTAAGGGCATTGTAAACATAAATTGCAGCTTGTAAAAATGTCACCTAGAATCAGTTTCGAAGTCAAAGCTCAACGCTACATGCCGATATCGTGATGAATAAAGTCCCCGCCTCTGCCTTCCACCTTGTTTGGCCCCTGGATGTCCAGGTGGATGTCCCGGCTACACTGGCAAGAAAGGTGGACGTAGGAAAATACCAGTTTTGCAGAAATTGTTCAAATAAAAAAATGATCTTGTTCACTTTGAAGAAGCTGGCTGATTTCTCCATGTATATATAAATGTATATGTATATACATGCACACACACATGCGTATTAATATACATACATATAACAATGATTACAGGCACATACTGTATACATTTGTATTTTTGTGTACGCAAGTACATACATACATAGATAGAAACATATGTAAAATCTAGCTAATTTTACTTGCTTGAAATAAGATCGTGTCTCTCAAACTGCATATCCATTACATTGCTAAAGACATTTCCTACAAGCGAAATCTCAATAAAAGCAGGAAGGAAGAAATGGGGATCACAAATGATTTTGAAGCTTTTTGGTTAGGTTATTCTTCTTGTTAGTATTATCATTATTATTTTTGTTATTAGTAGTAGTATTATTATTGGTCTTATTTGTTTGTTTAGGAAATAAAATAAGAGAAAAACTGTTTGTGGTCACACTGGAAAACTATATCCAGGTTTACATATCTAAATGCAGCTAAATGATGATTAAGATGCTGTCATGAATGCGCTTTATTATCAAAATCAATGTCGAATGATGATCTGCGTTTATTCAATGCTGTGATTATTTTCCAAACCAAAGTGTTTTTGAGTAATCAGAAGACCTAAATGAAAAATAATATAAGTATTATCACTAAAGTCGGTAGCTGGTTTGGGGTAAAGTAAGTGAAATGTTGTGTTTGTTTGGAGAAACCGGAAATATTACAAATTCTCAGATCAAAAGGAAATGATTGGTAGAAAAATAATGTATTGTCATGAAAAATTACTCGGGGCTTTTCAACTGTCTTTTAAATATGTTCTGCACCCTAAACTTCAAACTCTCAATCAGTCTTAAAATATTAATTCGATGAGATTTAGAGATAACAAATACATTTGTATTCAAGATACGCTCTCAGGTTTTTGAAATCCCGGAGAGGCAATCAGATCCAGTATCAGAGCCAGTCAACAATCAATAAAATGGTAATTATAACTGTAAGAATCATGTGTTCATCAACCTTTTCTTGTCAGCAATAAAACACAAAAGCTTCAGGTTGCATTCATTTGGGTCGAAAATATACATCCGATTGTGTCTAAACTTGGAAAAACGTGTCAGGCAGGTTGATGAGACCGGGCTCTTTTTTTTTTTTTTTTTTAGCAATCAGCCCCCCCTCCTCTAATAAACACGAATCCTGACTTCATTTGTCTGTGCTCATGGCTGATCAGCCCTCCTTGTGTCCCCCAGCCACATTTGAGTGTTTGTGAATGGCCCTGCTCTCCTGCAGGGGGGAAGCGCTCTGCCTGCTCGCATTCCAGAAGGCGTGGCTTCGCGGTGGAGCCGTGATGCGTTCGCGGCGCATCGGAAAGAAGGAAACTCCCGGGGACGACTCGGTTTCCACTGGTTGAACTGTTTTTTGAAGCGGATTTCAGGTGTGTGCGTTTGTTTTTACCCCTAGTTTGTGTCGATGGTGTTAACCGCCAGCTGCAGGTTTAGAAACCCTCCAATAAAGAGAAAAAATACCCCACACCATTGTGTAAATAATACAATAAAATAGCGCCACTGTTAAGATAAGCAACAATAACAGATGTGATTAACTACTAAAAAAAAACAGCTTGGTGAAATGGTGATAAAAGCGTGAATTATATTTGTCTTGTCCTGAAATGCGAGGCACGCATTGGATCCAAGCCTCAGAACCACAGTTTCCACATCATCCTCCTCTATTCTGGACACGACGGTCTTGTCTTTGACCACAAGGCTGTTCAAGAATGTTGTCGTACTCTGTACGACGGGCTGTTCGTTTTTATTGGGATCAAGCGTTGACTCTGTTTAGTTAAGGTCGAGAGCAGACGGTCCGGAAAATTCTCCCGTCTCGGCTCAACGCCTCTGTAATTGTGCCATTATTAAAATGACTAAAAAAATTAAAGCAGTTTAAAAAAAAAAAGGCAGCAATGCTTCTTTGAGGGTTCTTTTTTGTAGTGGTATAAAATGGCCGGTTGTTTTAAAAACGCAGCGAGGACAAACTCTTTGTAGAATAATAGCATCGGGTCAAGCAGGAGGCCTAACTTTGTTTCTGTCTGCTTGGTTCTCCTTCACCTGAATGCAACATTAACCCACGGAGACCCGGCGACCAGATCCGTCCGCGATGCTTACATTCTAGGTCATTACAAACGTATAGGAACGGCGTTGCCATGGAGACGCACCAAAATTTCCCTCTTCCCGTGTGACGCCGCGGGGACTAGATTTTTCCGCGGAGTGATATGCTAATGCTCCGAGCGAGCCCCCCGCGGCAAAGCGATGGATTCGCTTCGCGGTCGAACGCCAAGCGAGGCTAACCGGGGAGGGGGCGCGGGGTGGAGGTGTGTGTGTGTGTGTGTGTCGGGGTGGAGGTCCCGCCGCTCGCCGGTGTTTGTTTGTTTGTTTGTTTTTTTTTTTTCTTTTTCTTCTCCGTCAACGGAGGCGGAGCCCCGGCCGCCGGTGAAAGGGTTAAAAGTGGTGCTGCTACCGGACCACACGTGCTGGAAGGAGCCCGGGTCTCAGTTTCCCTCCAGCGGGGCAGCAGTCCGCCGCGGACGGGCCGGGCTAATGGAGCTGACAGGATTATCGCCCCGAATCAAACCATAAAAGGTCAAAAATAATTCCTATACACTTTCCGCAGCGGGGGGGCTTCATTGTCAGCGCGTCCCATCGAATTAGCTCCAACGAATTCGAAAACACCCGAGAACCTGCTCCCACAGGTTCCAAAAATAACCCCCAAAAACAATAACACAAATATTTTTCAGCTCCCAGATTTTAGGAGTCTCCCTCCTTTTTTATTTCTCTACTATTATCATTTTTATTTGAGAAAATAGTTTTATTTTAAAACGGCTAACACTAATATGTTAGCAAAGGGAGCCCTAGGTTTAAAGCGGTGAGCGGTGAACGTCACTGAAGGAAGGCCTACCAGCAAGGAGACTACACTTTCACTCAATCCAATTCAATTCAGAAATTACATTTTTAATTTCAATATCTTTAATTAAATTGTTATTGTTATTTCCCTTACATCAAATCAAAAATGAAAACACATTACACACTGAATAGATTAAAAATACATTGAGAATATAATATTACCAATCAATATCAAAGTGACTTATGAAACCCTGCTCATTTTATGTATAATATAGACATTTTTAATCTTCTCTTAATTTCTGAAAAGGCTTTATGTAAGAAGGGCAGGATAAATGAGCCAAAGCTTCAGCCTACTCCCTTTTGGTCATGGTAAAGTTTTTTTTTTTTTTTTCATGATTTCCATATGAATTAGTGTTTTCTTGTTCATTCATGTTCAAATCATATGTGTACATTTTGTTGCTTATTTGTGCGTGTATTAGATTCAACTAGCCGAAAAAACCCACCAAACTAAACAAATTATTATAAATGTGAATTAGATGGACTGAAATAAGGGACCAGAATTTTTTGTGAAAAAAAAACCCTTCACCTTCACCTCAGCAAACAAGTGTTGTTTAGGGATGGAGTTGAATCAAGCGGCCTCAACTGTTGTTTTGCTTTTGCAGGACAATTCTTTCAAAATAATTTTCCTGCACGTTTCTACCAAGCTCCTTCTGTCCTCTTCTAATTCTTTAAAAAGTAAATTAAGTGAAAAGCTAGGCAGATAATAAATACAGCTAGAGCCGTGAAACCCAGCTTTCAATTATAAAAATACAGATAATACACCATGCCTGAGAAATCTCAAAATCATGAAACGGTAAGGGTTAACAACTCTTATCAGAAGAGGGAAAAGGTTTGTTTAACGGAATAAATAAATAAATAAAACGTTTTCATTTCAGAATCCACAAAACAAAATCATTTTCAAAATCCTCGATGTCCTTCAGGGATTGTCCCTGACCCTCCGTAATATCAGAGGTGATACTGTGATACCTTCACGTTAACCCAGGAAGCCAGTGATGAATATAAATGTGTATTTTGTAAGTCATGGATTTCCTTTTTGCAGTGCGATGCTTTCAAATCAAGTGACTTACGCAGACTTTGAAAACTTTGCATTTGCAGTATTTCAGAAATACACTCGTCGGGAAGCATTTTGGGGGACAAAATTGTACATTTCAAAGACGGTGATGTAGACAAATAAACATAAATAAGATGATACACATATTGAAGAATCTACCAGAGGGATCAATATGTCAAAGGCGGTCCTGGCAGCTAATTAATAATTCAACTGAATATTGATGAGGCAACTCAGTCAATTTCTTTTAAAATGTAGAATCTTTGAAACAGTTGGGTGATAAAAAGAATCAAGAGAGAAAACAAAGTGCAAAACAAATATGTCTCAATGTGCAGGAGATTTACACGGAGGCCCTTGCTCAGCAAAACCCTGAAAATCCAGAGCCTGAATTCAGAAAATAAATCTTAGCACAGAACTGAAATAAAAGATCCGACAGGGAAGCCACTTCTAAAATAATTTTATAAAATAATTCAAATTTTCGGAAATTTTCACATCAAGCTACACCAACCAGTCTGATTCCTGTGGCACTGAATTTGCAGAGAAACCAGAGCGTCTCTTTGAAATCTCTAGTTACATGTTTAATAGGATCTGATCTAAGAGTACAATGAACCGGCTGTAAGGTGTAAATTTATTGAATGGTACAAATTTTTGTCATTTATTAAATTAAACTTCATAGTTGAATAGCCTTTTTGTACTTAATTACTCATCTAAATAGATATTATTTATAATCACCACTAATTTATAAAAGAGTAATAAGTGAGTTTGATTTTTTTTTCCAATATGCTGATGTAATTTAATTAAGACAGTGTTCCTTTTTATTCTTCAATTTTGCACACAGCAAAATAAAGGCTCGTCTCCGAACGAGAGATCCAGTTTAAGGCCACATCAAGCCCTGTCTGAAGCGGCTGCTGGCTTTGCAGCCCCCCCAGCAACCCCCCACCCCTCAACCCCCCAGCCCCGTTCACTCACTGGAACTTGGTTTGGGCCCTGAGGAATTTTCGCACAGTCAGCGACAAACTGGACTCACACAGGTCTGTGTATCACCGTTTGACACGTTCACTGTGGGCAGTGACTGCTGCACGTGAGAAAAGCACGTTAAACTAATTTCTATACAGTGATGTGACTGGCCCAACACCCCTGCGCTGACACACAAACATAAACATAAACACACACACACACACACACACACACACACACACACACACACACACACACTGTATTGCTAAATTTGAGATAACCCCATTTCGCAGAAGGGGAATATAAATGGGTAATCTGAGCCGGCGGCGCTGGATCCAATTACCCACGTATGGCTTCAGGAGAGCGCCCAGGGGCACCAGCCAATGGGAAGAACCAAGTGATTAAGGCGTGGGCTAAAACCTCGCAAATATTTGTCATAGTTTCTTTAGACGTTTTTACAAGAAGAGATGTGACCAGGTGTTTGAACAGGAGCAAGGAATGCAAGAGCTCCCCCTCCACTTTACCCTCCGGGGGCACAAATTCCAGAAAAAAGAGGAAGGAAAAAAAAAAATCAAAGAAATCAGCCCAGAAAACGAAGGGGTAAATCGATAACTTTCAAAAATAACGTCAAGTTAAGAGGAAAAAAAAACAGCAAAATCTGAAGAAATCCGGAATCTTCCAGAAATGGGCCGGGAAATCAGAAAGAAACGGTTAACAAAATGATTACAATTATTCAAAAGCATCTCACAGGTGTTAGGAAACTCGGGAAATGTCAGTTCTTCACAAGAAGGTGGCCGGACAGCAGCAAGCGGAGTTGCCCTGAGGGTGCCACGTGGTGGCAACACCGACACCTGAGGGTCCCCGCGTCCTGACTTGGGCCTTGTTTTTTCATGAGTGTCTCTCCCTAATAGTGCGACGCACAAATTGCCGGGGCAGCCCTCTCTTACTCTGTCTCTCTCTCTCTTTCTCTCTCCACTGTGGACTTCACCCTGTGTGGACGGTAAATAAAACCGGCCCCATTTATACTCTCCTGTCACGTACCGGCCACGCTGCTTACATTCTGCAGCTCCAGCTCTCTGCCAGCACATAGAAAACGATGTGTCTTCATTGTGAAATTAATTCCAGTGGAACTAAAAGCACTGAGTAGCCGTTTTGCATCACCTCCGAACCCTGAGATTTGCTGTCATTACAATCGAATATTTGTATCTATGAGTCCATCTAAAAAAAGAAGATTTTATTGTCCCTTTCTTGACTCAACAGTGCAAACCAAAAGTTCATGGCCACGGAAACTACAGATTTGAGATATATCGTTGCAAAGATGACATGTTTTGAAAAACTTGGGGGGGGGGGGGGGGTTGCACCTAGCCGTTCCAAAGAAAACCGTAGCACAAATCCTGTACGTTGAAATGATCGTGGTGGTTTAATAGCAGGCAGCAGTTTGTTGTAACGAAGAACATCTATTTAAGTGCGATTCATGAGGGAAAAGTCGTTTTTTTTCCCCATTGTGTTCGGGAGGACATGCAGACATGCACGCTGGACCTCACAGGAGGAGCAGACACACTGCGTCTGAACTGGAGTAGCTTCTGATCCAGATGCAAAAATTACCGCCTGTTTTTCAGCTCGGGGTGAAAGGTTACAATACAAGATAATAATCAAAGCTGATCACTTGGCTGATACTGAAGCAATACTAGTGGGTCCGGCAGGCGGAGCGCCTCATCTGCCGCACAGAGGGGGTGGTTTGATCCCCGCCGTCAGTTCACGTATGTGCACAAGGAATGCGAGCGCGACGGTGTTATGACAGTACGCCGCGTGGTCATCGGACCAGAAAAGCTCCATAGCGCCGTGGACCATCCGCCGCAACCTTCCAACGGCGAGGATTGCTACGTTGTGATCTGTAAAATGCACCTCCGCCGGCTGGGTGAAGATGAAACTGGTACTCCACATGGAGATTTCTGGAAGAGGGGATGGAGATCATGTCTATGAATGGCAAAAGAGGCTCTGAACCACTGCAGACAGCCCATCCAGCAGCTTGCTCACTGGTCCTTGTGTGTGCACTCATTACTCCCAGTGTGTGTATGTGTGTGTGTGTGTGTTCACATGATTAATGGGTTAAACGTGGAGGTCAAACTTCCTGTGTGTGTAAGCAACACGAGGACAAAACAAAGGGTTCTAAATCTTCCTTACCCCGGCACTACAAAACCACGGAACACGTCATAACTCCCGATTAAAATAACCACTTTTTAATTACAGCCATTTGCGCGCTCAAATTAAATGCATTAGCAGAGGGTAGAGAGAATAGATAGCGGAACCAGAAGAAACAGACACACAAAGGGATTGTTTTCTGATTTATTTATTTTTTTCAGGTCATTACAATAAAAGATGATGAGACGCAAAAATTGAAAAAAGGTGTTCTAGTGTTCAGCTACAACCAGGACATATGCTGTTAAATATTGTCATTTTGGGTCATCATTTAACAAAAATCTTAAAATGCCCCTATATTTTAATTTGCTCAAAAAAAAACAACCTGTCACATGAAAGACTGATGTGTGTGTGTGTGTGTGTGTGTGTGCATGTGTGTGTGTGTGTGCGCGCAGGCGTGCGTGTGTGTGTGCGTGTGTGTGCATGTGCAGCGTGTGTTGTGCTTCCGTGCTGCCATTGGCAAATAACCCCAGCATGAGAACATATGTCGCATAGAAATCACTGCCTGCCTGTCTGCACTGCGCCGTCACTACAGGATCCATACCATGATACTCCCATCCTCCTGCAGCTCTGGATCCGAGCTTGTGATTTCAGCACCCTTCCGGATGGATTCCGCATCGGGGGAAGTAAAATGGGAGTGTGTTGCCATAGCAACGCCGTCTGCCACAGACATTCATATTGTATACAGAGAGGAGTTGCAAATGTACGCTCGGTTTGCAAA
This sequence comes from Fistularia commersonii, assembly GCF_037954325.1. Lineage (NCBI taxonomy): Eukaryota > Metazoa > Chordata > Actinopteri > Syngnathiformes > Fistulariidae > Fistularia > Fistularia commersonii. The sequence continues at coordinate 8,042,459 of NC_141305.1, forward strand.
GGTTGGCGACTCTTAGCCGCGACGACGGCGCGTCTGGGAAATCTTCAGGAGGGCGTGACGAGCAGAAGCAGCATCCCCGGGACGTTTCTTGTCTTCTGTAGCAAAACGTGGCCGCCGCACCGCACATGCTGAGCAGGCTTTAGTCATTGGTGTGCAACCCAGAAGATCGGCGCCCTGGCCGTGCTCTCTTGAGCCTCCGAGAACGCAGAAGAAATGCATTTTCTTGCACGTGAACAGAGTCCCCCTTTTAACCTTGTAGCGACTATGGGGGGTGTACAGGTGACACGACGCGCTCGAGCTGTGCTTGGGCAGCTGATGTAAACAGCACACTAAACACTTTTCCGTGCGTTTTTTTGATCGGGTCCAGTGTGATTAGCAAAAAAATCAATAGAGTGACGCAAGAAAAGGCAGGCTGTCACAGTGGATGTGTGACAAACATGGGTGCTTTGAGAGCACCCACACCTCAGACATCCTTTTTTTTTGTCTTTTTATTCAGGCATCCCTAACACATTTATCTAACAAAATAGCCATCCTCTTCTTATTCTCAGGAAAACATTTCTCTCACAGATACACACATTCATTTCTTACATTTCCTCTTTTGACAATCATCATTGATTCCTCACCACAGCTGCTGCTGGCCAAACTGATCGGTTTTTAATTTGAGTAATCAATAGTTCTGCAAAGAGCCGTCAGAAGACTGACGGCCTTTTTCGTTTTGTTTTTTTTTAACCTCTATTCATGCCAGCAACAAGACTTCTAAGTTTAGTCGTCACGTATACCAACCGTCAGAAGGTTATGCCAGGATTCTTTTTATTTGACTCGATGGAGGCAAATCTTGTCTAGTTTAAGGCATGAGGTAACGAGTTTCGACGGAAGATTTTTTGAGAGATTTTTTTGCTTTTTATTTTTTTACCTTCGTTCACAGCTGACAACAATCACATTGAACGAATCCTCAAAACGAAAATGTCAGACCGTATTGTGACTCACCCTTTGTCGATGTCTGAATCAGCAGCTTTAAGCAGCGCAGCTCCTTTCACTCAGTACTCCACCATTACCTTAGCTCCCATGCATTGTACATGACGTCCCTGTTAAAAGATAAATACACTCCTATTACTTGTGTCCAAATAAATTCAACTTAGTATTCAGTATTATTGTCAACTGAGATCCACCTCCCCCTATTTCCCATTTCAAGAAATTGTCCATCAACTGTGCATCGGCAGGTCACGTTAAACAGTTTATCATTTTCTTGATGTCACCCAATTTTTTTTCTTATGTATCTCAGCTGTATTAGGGCCCTTGATTAAAAGTGACAAACAATGCATAAACAAAAATATCAACAGTAATAACACAGAATTAACCAGGACGGGAACCAGATCAACTCGTTCATATAATTTTCACCGAGATTTGCACACTAGTAGATCCCGTTTTGAGTATTAGAATAGAATAGAATAGAATAGAATAGAATAGAATAGAATAGAATAGAATAGAAAGGACAGAAGGAAAAAGACCTATATTGTATAATGTGTGTGTATATAGGTACATATATATATATGTACAACAAATGGTCAAGAAATTAATATATAAACTGTAAGGTGGGGATACACAATGGGATCAAGTCAGTGAATTATTGTGTGATTACATCTGACATACATTTTCTGCTGGGAAACAGCAATAATGATGAACTCTATTTGTAACGTAAATTTTATACAATAAAACGTGATCATAAACAGAGTTTACACATATGTGAAAAATAACTGAATTACAGAAACTGCGGAGGAAATCAGGAATGAAATGCCGCTTTCTGTTGAGAGCAAATGTGAAACGACAAGAACATGAAGTAGTTGGGATTTAAGGTGGTGTGCACAGAGCCGGTGCAAAACGGCCACGCGCCTCCTCTGAAACAGCAGATTGTCCTTTGCACACACACACACACACACACACACACACACACACACACGCGCACACACACACACACACACACACACACACACAAACTGAGCTGCAGTCTTCAACCAAGAGAGCTTCAAACATTACATGTCTTGCGTCTTGCGTCTGCATGCGATGGCACCGTGCTCAAATCTGTCGGTTTCATCTCCTCACCTTCAGTGTTTCCTCATATCATTTTTTCCCCTCTCATTCTGCACCCCTCTCCCTCCCGCACCCACTCCTTCCACATTTTGGAGGCTGTAGGTCTGCCGAGTGTGGAGGAGGACCCCCTGCCGGGCTGAATATTAACATATAGGATTTCATTGTGATTGGCCTGATTCCCCTAGGATTTATTGACGCGCACACACACACACACACACACACACACACACACACACACAAACACACACATACACGCCTAGCACACAAGAAAACACAACTGCAAAATACTGTAGTTTAAATGGATGAAATGTAGAGATAACAGATGAGTGACACACAAATGCACGCCATGCTTGGACTAAAAGCAAGGAGCACGACGTGCATGCTTGGCCGTGTGCACTGTAATGGGGACGCCGGGTAAATTAGCATCGCACCCACGTCACGTGTGCGCACACCATTACAGTGTGCACGGTGCTTTCAAAAGAGCCGATCAGAAATCAATGGGCTTGACAGTTTGAAAATATGTAGTGTGAATAAAAGAGGCAGATTAAGAATGTACAGATATGTGGATACAGCTGAACAAAGTAAATTATTATTTAAAATTTAAAGGTTATATACAAACACACACACACACACACACATATATATATGAATGTATGTATGTATATGTATGTATGTATATATGTAAACAATGATCATAATAATAATGCATTTTATTTTAATGTGCCTTTCTTTCTTACAGACATGCACATAAAAAGATTTCACGCTTTATATACATATATAATTTAGTTAAATATTCTCAAATTATAATTATTTGTGATTAAACAAAATGCTACAGTATACAACAACTTTCATAGGCGAATCATAAGTTAATGGACAGTGGCTCAGAGTGAAAGGCCGCTGAGATGAAAATTGTATATAATGATAATAATCAAAATAATAATTGTTGTTGTTATTAGCTATTTAGTTATTGTGAGTGTGCAATTATAGCTAAAACGATTATCCGGGATTAGGTAAAGAAAGGTTCTTTACTCGGAAGGGGTGTCAGAAAGGCGGTTCTGATTACTTTTCAAGAAATGTGTCACGGACTCTAATTTTAAGTCTTTGCATGGATTTCTCTACATATATGAACAGATTGCAGGTAAAAAGAAATAATTAGGGAGGCCCTGAACGCTCAGAGGGGCCACAGCTAATGGGCGTGACGTGAAATCCACTCATTGTACGGAGTGTTGGGGGGCCCACGCAGGTGTGAAACAAGCACCTCACCCCTCTTGTCACTTTCACTTCCTGCAATCTGCTCATCCAAAAGTTTTGGGTTATTATTGGATGGATTTCTGTCCAGGTGATATCACACTCGCTCTCACGGACGGCCGATCTCTCCAGTGAGGTGACGTGTCCGCATCGGTCGCGTCGACCGCGCGGACTCTGCCGAACGCACCCTGACGTTTTTTTAAAAAAAAAAAAAAAAAAAAGACGTCCAAATTCGCCTTGCTTTCACTCATCGTGCGAATCGAAGACGGTCAATAAAGTTTTTCATTTTTATTTTTGAACGTTTATATTTAAACATTGACGTTATTTCCAGCTGCATTAAAGGGGAAGTTGCGCCCTGCAGCGGAAGGCTCTGATTGGTTGAACACTTCAGAAGGAAGCGCTTCTTTTAATTTATGGGGAAGCGTTGCGTGGGCGGGGCTTTCCGATAGCGAAACATGTGTTTGTTTTTTTTTTGTTTCTTTTTTCAAAGGCGGTGATCGATTTGGTTTCTTTTGTTTTTCACTATTGCAATCGTGTTAGACATTCCAACAAATCGACAAAACGTTCACAAGCGGTAATAAACGCCATGTATCACGTTGATTTTGGCCCGCGGTGCACGCAGCGCCTCCCAGAGGGAGGAAACAGAACAGGGTGTGTCCTGGGTGGAACAGATCCGACATGATGCCTCCCACTTGTTTGCTGACTCTGGACGTGTCTTGCCCAGTAGCCTGTTTAAACAAGGTTGTGTTTGGGGCCCCACAGAAAAGACCGGATTATTCCAGTGTAGATTCAAATTATCAGCAGCTCCAGAGACAGAAAGTGGATGATGCATGTGTCCGACACCCACGTGTTGAGGGTTGGAGGTGTTCAGCTGAAGTTCCAGTGTCGTCCATAGGTTTGAGGTCAAATCGCTGGATCTCTCACCAGATGCATTCAGATCCCAATCATAGTCGGTTCACTTGGAAATTGTTCGACACATCCAAGAAAAACTGGCGTCGTAAATCCCCTCTTAAGTTACCAGGGAACAATTACTTATTTTGCATTTTTGTTTTTCAGCGTGAAGCAGCGACATGCCGTATATCTTGTCACTGACATTTCTCTACGAAGACTAGCTTTTGCATGTCGTCATATAGAATTGTTAATCATGTGACTATGGAGATAAACTTGTCCAAAAAAAACTGAAGAAATACAAAATGATTACCAACTGAAATTAAAATAATTCAGCCCTTCATATAAGAAACTCATCCTCCAGATGTTGTAGTTCTAACCTTTTTCCCACTTCAACTTTGAATTGTCAGCCAGAACATTTTCACAATGCCAACATACAATTTATACTGTATTTACAACTTCAGAACTATCTCTTTAGTTTTCAACTCGGTTGACAAATGCATGGATTGGTCTCACCCCCACTGGCATGGCTGTATAATTAAGTAAACATTGGTAACTAAAATGTCAGGGAGGTGATGAATTGTGACCGGCGGTAACATCATTTACATTTAAGTAATGGCACACACGCGAGCACGCACGCAAACAGCTTGAGTGAACAGATGCTTGGCAGTATTGTTAGCTGCTGTGATAACAGTTAATTGGCAGTGCACGATGGCCACCTTCTTCTGGTTACCAAGGAAACTTACTAACTATCCCGCAGTTGGATATATTTAGTCGTTATTGTTCAGCTTTGTTTACACCAAAGCCCCAAAACAAAACAGCTGAAGGTGAAGCACAGAAGTTCTTCAAAAGAGGAGAAGGTTAGGAAACCACCATGAGTTGCACGATTACAAACGTCAGTCAGAGGATTCCTCCTGAAAGATGCTGTTAAAAGAAGGTTGGCTATCTTGTTCAGGCATAGCCAGGCTGGGACTCATGTGTGTTCCCCTCACCTGTCTGACGCTTTCAGCCTTGGAAACTAGTAAAAGTAAAGTACTTCTTCTTTGGCACCAAGAGCTTCTTCATGCCTAGTTGTAGGCAGATAACTGTGTCATGGGGTCAGCTGAGCATAAACACTGATCATTTTAAAAGATAGAAAGTCAAAGTAAAATTGGCGAGTCTTAGCTCAGTGTGCGTACTGGCAAATAATGCAAGCTAAACTTTTTCATGGATGATCAATTCATTTGCATTTGAGCTACGCTTACAAAGCATTTCTATAAATAATTTCTCTGTTTGTCTCGGGGAGAAGTTTGTCTCTGTGACCATTTGACCCAAGATAATATTGTAGCGACTCACGAATATTGGTGTTTATGTCAATGCTTGTTTTCTGTGTGATTTTGGGGTTGCTGGGAATTATGTGCGTGTGGTTTGGGGTGCAATGAATTCTGTTTTTTTTTTTGTTACCTGGATTTGATCGGGAACAGTTAGTTATATTGCAGGCTTGCGTGGCGTGGCTGTGGCCGACAACGGCTATTGCTCATTAAACGGACGTTTTACCGTCACCCCGGTGTTTCCCTGACTAAAACGCTACAATATAAACGCAGAACGCATTAGCTGAAATTTTTCCTTTCTGCCGCGCTAATGTGGCTGCCACGGCAATCCACCCACCCGCTTCACATTTCAGCTGACCCTCACCTGTGCACAAAAATCGAGAGATACATTGAGGTCTCCCATGCTATAGAGCTAACTAGTGTAGTCGATGCTTTGTCTGCAGACTTGGGATTTGCTGCCTCCTAGAGGGTGGATCATGAAGCATTAGCCGGTCAGTGAAAATACATAGCAGGCTAAACTGTGTGAATGTGACAGTTGAGTTGGCGGTTTGTGTAACAACCTCAACCCACAATGGCCAAAATGGGTCAATGCGGGAGAGCTGTGATTGGTTTGTAGATAAAAAAAAAAAAATAGCAGTAAGTAAATACTGTGAAAAAAGACACGCTGCTGCTGTTGCTGTATACAAGGGAAATAAAAAGTGAAGCTAACAGAAGAGTGGAATGTCATTTAGACCTATTTGTAATTATGAAAAGAACCCAAGCTACATCTGATCACAAGTGGCCCCTTCACACACGTTTTAATGTGAGATGTTAAACGCGTGCTGCTCGGGCTCTTGTCAAATCAGATAGCATCTTCAAGGGAGGCACAGCCTTGATCATGCATTCGACAAGTTGCATCTCAAGGCGTTCAAGCGTTGCACAGAAATTATCCAGTCATTACGGGGTTTGAAAGACAAAGTGAAGAAAAAGATTTAAACTGTATCCCCCTGTAATGATGTGGCTAGCTTCAATGTTGCCTTCCACCGCTATCTACACACATCTCTACAACACCTGCTGGTGTCAGAACAGAAGTCAGTCTTTTAGTAGGGTTAAAAAAAAAGTACAATTCAGGATTATGTTGTGCTTCCATTCACTTCCAGTCCTGATTTCTCTGAAACCATCTATATTCAGTCCTGTTACCACCTGTTTTTTTGGATCTGACAAACACCTCGAGCAAGTCTCATAAGTTGGAGTTTGCTGTTCAGTATTGAAGTCTTCCTAATGAATACATTTGAGGGTTTGGGATAACTTTTTATTTCTTCTTTTGCTCCCTTCAGGAATCGCCACAGCCAATCATCTGCCTCCATATAACCCTCTCCCTTACCTCTTTTACTTGGCCTCTAGATCTCTTCCCTGGAAGTTCCAACTTCTCCGCCCTTCAACCCAGATCGTCACTATCCCTCCTCTGTACATGACCAAATAATCAAACTTTATCTCCAGACTATCTAACATGTGCTATCCCTCGGATGGACTCATTTTTGACCCTATCTATCTACCTCACTCCCAAAGAGATTCTCAATGACTTCATCTCTTCCAGCTCCAGCACCGCTTCCTGTCTTTTCCTCAGTGCCACTGTCTCTAAACACAACAACATCACTGGTCGTCTGGACCTTTCCTATCATTTGGGCTGATAACCTGACACTTTCCAACCTACTTGCTCACGTCCCTTCACCTCTTTCCACACCCCCCATTGCTCTTGACAGTTGACCCAAAGTACTTATACACATGTATTCTTTCCTTTCCAGAGCATACCATCAAGTTTCTCGATTTCCCCCCACCTGCTCCCTGCTCTCACGACTGAAAGAGTGTCGTCATAGTCCATGGAGATTCTGTTGAATCCAATCTACCAGACCGTCCATCTTCATAGCGAACAAGAAGGTACTCAGAGTTTATCCTCGATCCAGTCTTTCCTCCTACACTACTTTACGGTCCCTGATTTTCTCCAGATTACATTGTCTCTACAATATGTAGCCCATCTGTGCAATCCTACCTCCGCTCTTTTAAGTTATTCTATGTTCCTGCCTCTTCTCGAAGAAAGAATTCCCAACAGCCATTCCATCCTTTTTGCAAAGTCGACTACCATCTGTCTCCCTGTGTTCCTGTCCTAGATACCAAACTTGCCCATCACTTCTTCATCACCTCTGTTTTCTGCACCAACATGTCCATTGAAGTCTGCACCAATCTCAACTCTTCATCACTTCACCCAACTCACAGTAGAACTTCTCCTTCTCCTTTAACTCCCATTCCCACTTGCAGGGCATAGCCACTAACTACATTGAGCATCACACCTTCAATTTCCAGCTTCAGATTCATAAGTCTATCTGACATCCTTTTCACCTCCAGAACATTCCTAACAAACTCCTCCTTCAAGATAACTCCCGCACCATTTCTTTTCTCATCAATAACCACGATAGAAGAAGTTAAAACTTCCTCCTCAGCTTATAGCCCTGCCACCTTTCCACCTGTTCTCCCGGACACAGCGTATATCCACCTTTTCCTGCCCGATATCAAAGTCCTTACTCTCAGTCCCAGACGCTTCCTTTTCCTCTTCTCTCTTTGTCTACAGACATGCCTCCCTTCTCTCCTTCAGCCCACAGTAGTCCAATTTCCACCGTTACCGCGATGGTTATCAGCACCCATCGAGGTTGTTGTTGGATTGTGCCTCGGCTGATTTGGTATGAAAGTCATGGATTTGATTTGTGTATTTAGCCTGGCGTAGGGTTTACGTTGACTGCCCTTCCTCACACAACCCTCTGCATTTATTTGGACGTGGGATCGGCACAAGGAAGACACTGGCTTGTGGCTGAATTGGGGCTTGGATGTATTTGATTTCTAAAATGCGTCAGAGGAGAAGAGGGATGTCGACCTCCCAGCCGTCTTCTAAGGGCTCAACACTAACGTATCATTCTAAAAGACTGTCAAAGACCCAAATTCCCCATTACCTTTCTCCCAGCACGTTCACCTCACAAGGAAGCAAAGCGTCAGCTTCCACTTTTTGCATGTTTCTTTGCATCTTAATCAATCCGTTTATCACCTCCATTTAACTGTGTGTTTAAATTTGCGTTATTGACTTCTTAAAGATCCTCTCAGAATCCGTCGAATACATTTCTGTGGTAGAAGTTACATTGAAAAAAATATCACACAGTTGACAGAGAAGTTCACCTCGGTATAAATATCCTATTTACATCGAGCCATCCATTATCTACACCGCTTATCCTGGACTCGGTTGCGGGAGTGCAGTAGCCTAACTTAGCTGTCATCGGGCGAGAGGCAGGGTAAACTCTTGCCAGGTACAGAGATACCATTCGGCCTCACTTTCTTACATCTCGACAAGTTCGGGTCTGGCTTTATTACACCTCACTGTTTTTGGAGCAAGCATTTAATTTTCTCCATGCACACATACATTACTGTAGATGATAAATCTACGCTGCATCCCACTGTGCAGAGGCTTAAATATTGCATATAGCTGGGATTATATCACAGGGTGTGTTTGTAGTGAATACAAAGAGAACTGCATTTTGAAGCTCCTTTCACTGTAAAGAAAGTACACATTTATACCAGCCAATTTATACCAAGATGACTACGTGCCTGCCGAGAGATTGTACACCACTTTTTAGGATTGTTGTTTTGAAGCTTACTCTTCTGTTAGCTTATAGAGCTTTGTTGTTGACTTTCTCCTCATAAATATGCGACAGCTCTTTGAACGACTACAGAAAATGAAAGCGAAAAACTTGAAATTAATGCAAATTTAACATTAAGAGCCTTTTTTTTTGTTGTTAATATTTTCATCAAGGTGTCTTTAAGGTAAATCGCAAGTGCTAATTTACTGTCTGATATCAGCACGGTAAAGGCACACAGTCGGGTTTCGGCTTCATGAAGTAATGCCTGACAAAGCGAGTCTCCAGCTTTCCACGCCAATGGATTGACGGAAATGTTGTCATAAAATGCTCTAACCATAGTAAATTCCTTGTATTTGAAAAAATATCTTGTGAAAAAAGATTTTCTGATTTTGATTCAAATGTAAGTGGAGAATAGAAATGCTAATTGGTACAAATCAAAAACAGTGAAACTTTATTACAAATCATTTTTTGGGTTCAATTTAAGCCGACTCATAAGAACTTCCACTTTAGGCAAGGGAGACACTACGTTTTTTAATTTGCTTCTAATAACTCACAATGTGCCTGCGAGCTCTAAATACAAACAAAAGATGACTGTACCATTTCCCTTTTTGATGTAAAATTATGACCTCCTCTCTCTCTCTGTTGTGGGTAATTTAAATAAATCCCAACTTTAGCTGATTGTATAAAAAACTAGTCATAAATCAACTTCCGTTAAACTTTTGGTCCATGAGATATTATTTCTATGCAGTCAAGTCTATGTCATCAGTATAGCTGAGCATATATTGCTTGTTTTATTATAATTCTTACCCACTTTAGTCTGGTTGATATGTTATTACAGGGTGAGACTTTGCCATCCTGAAAGATATTGACTCCTCCAGTGTAATTTATGGATAAAAGTTAACTAATTGATGTTCGTTTTACATATGTAAATACAGAAAAATTTGGTTTTCACTCGAAACCGCGCGATTCAGCAGCAGCAGCAGCAAAGTAGAGACCGTGTTTTATTGTCGTATTTGTCTCCACCTGCTGGACAGTTTGCAGAACGACAGGAAACGGAAGTCTAGTCACAGACACTCAAATTTAGAGCTTTAACCGAATTATTAGCAAAATGACACCGACTTTAAGTGGATAAGACAAACAGTTGAAAATTTGTAAAGCAGTTGAAAAAAATAACATTTATAGCTTTTTTTGTATTACTGATTTCTGACTTTTTCCCACCGGTTTCCCCCACCATATATGGAACATAAACTACGTTCTAAGAATTACTTTTAAATTCTTCAGATTATATTTTAACAATGTTGATAATAATATTGATTTAGAACAGAAACATTTCAAAAATGTTTTTTAAGATGTTCCGACAAAAGAAATAATCTTAACTTTTCAAAGACGCATTTCTCTTGAACTCTTAAATGAACTTTTGACAGGCTAATATGAACATAAATATAGAGAGAGAGTCTGCGGAGTAGTGTCAAGTGGTCGGTATTATCTAGAACATTTTGTGTCAAAAACTGCCAGTTTCTTCTGAACAATGACCCCTAGCTGACCTTTACATCGACAGACAGCAATCGCGGGTTGATTGTAACCTTTCAATGCATTATTAAGCCACCTGTTTGCATGCCTTGATGAAAATATCCAGTGTGATGGGTGTCTGCCGGAGACAAAAAAGTATAGCACTTTGTTGAATATACATCAGCGAGAAGCCAAGAGTAGATGGTTTGTTTTTTTATTGCTTTTAACTGTGGTCTACTGTTCCCTTTTATTGCTGGTGGTGGTGTAGAGTGAAAATGTCAGTGGAAAAACCGAAGGAACGTGATTCTTATTCCTTAGACTAACTTTATTGTAAAATTTGCTCGGAGCAATTGAAAGGTGCTTTTGCTCTCAATACATTTCTACAGGATTGAAAAGAACTAATTCAAATTGGGGTGGGCAACAACATGGAACGCTGTCAAAATGCCTTTAAGGCTACAGTGGTAAAACAGGACACGCAGATGAATAGAATTAACGTGCTAATAACATGAAAACAGCAACCAGTGTTTTTTTTTTTTTTTTTTTTGAGGGAACAGTGTTAAAAACTACATACCGGGTGTTTGTACCCTGAGACGCACGTGCAGTTTTTTCCCAGCGGATTTGTCAACACACCTTCAAATGCAACGTCACCGTCATTCAACAAATGATAAAATCTGACCCACTGCCTTTTTCTCACCAGAGGGAGAGCAAATGCTTTTTTTGGTTGTTATTGTTATATGAAATCACATCCTTCTTTCGATGAAGTGCCTTGAATATCGCGGCTCTATGAGGTCATGTGTTAACAAAACCATTTAAACCAGACAGGCAGAGGTCATATCATAAACCCTTGAAATAGTCTTGTTGGTTTTCCCTTGAGTCCATTATTTTTAACTTCATTCATTCATTATTTATACCCCTTATCCTGCACTCAGGGTTGCTGGAGCCTTTCCCAGCTGTCACTGGGCCAAAGGTGGGGATCATAGACCCACATATAGAGACAACCAACCACTCACAAGTATGAGCAATTTAGGGTTTCCAATGAATCCACTGCATGTTTTTGGGACTGTGGGAGGAAATTCAGGCTGTCAGAATAGAACCAACTAGCATGCTATCTTTTCTACGGAAAAACAAACTGAGCGTATCAGAGTGGAGTTGCAGCGGGTTTTGGTTTGTTTAAGAAACAGGCAGCTGCGGATTCTGTGGTAGGGTGTAAAAGACATTGGTCCACTTCAAATCCCAGCTACATAAAAGTTACAAAAAATGTTCAAAGATTCACTTACATGCCTGTCTGAAATTATTATTCAGTTATTCATAGTGCATTTTGGGAGCCTACTTTTCTGCCATTTCACATTTTATTATTCAAGACATCGGGGGGGAAAAAAAAACAAGAATCACAAGACACTGTAACATTTACGCTGATCAGAACTGTGTGCACTTCTGTACAAAAATGAACTGAACTGCATGTGGCAGACAGGCTTTCGGGTTTCTTTTCGTCGTGGTGTCCGGTGTTCACTTCCAAAAACGCGGCGTACTGTCTCTTCAAAAATTCAGCGTCACTATTTTACCATCGCCCCTACCCCCAGAATTCTTCACAAAGACAAATCTCCAAATATTTTGGTCCCGCGCACAGCCCCGCGCTTCATGTCAACCCCGCTGACTCTTGTCAGAGCTCATCGTGGTAGAGTGGCTGCTGGCTGGGCAGGATGAAGACGCCCTCCATGGTGCGCCACCAGTTGTGCTGGTTGGGGGAGCTCATGCCGTGCACCTCTCGCTGGCCCCGGATGGGGTGACCGTATTGCTCTCCCGTCACGCTCAGGAAAACATCTGTGCCGACGTGCTTGAAGCGCACGGCCTCATCGCGCTCCCAGTGGATGCCGTCGCACTGCACCGACCACACATCCAGATCGTCGCCCTCGCCGTTTTCCCCGAACGCGCTGACCTCCTGGACAGTGGAGGTCAAGCAGATACAGGAACAGATATTTGTTAATTCTCCTGATGAGTATTTATTTATTAGCAAGCGACAGTGAGCGTGTATGTCAAACAAAAAACTAACCTGGTTACTGGACAAGGGTGAGCTAAAGTGGTGTGTGTGAAGGTTTCGGCCAGTCTTCATGTGTGTGATACGGATTGCCTGACCACACTTGATGGCCACCCCCCGCTGACACGGACGGTCAGGCTTTCCCCGTATCTGCCAGTAGCTGTTGGCATCATCGGCGCTATCCACTCCGGTTACAGATTGCTGTCCACTTCCTATAGACACACATGATGATGAAGGTTTGGATAATACTATTTCTTTCTTAAATATGTTTATGCTGTCTGTGTTGTTCAGTCCAACTCAACTGACTTTGGGTTGGTTTCCATGCAAAAACCTCAAACTGTCAAATGATGGCATCTGTCATCTTATCTTGATCAGCTCAAGGGATTGAGTATTTTTAATCAAAGCTTTTTTTACACCACACAAAGAATTTTGCAATTTAAATTTTAAAGAGTAAGTCTTGTATCCTGAGATTTCGGATAATGTTCTGGGGGGCTTGTGAAAATTAGGGAAACCCATTAGGTGGCTATTTGGACCTGTGTTTCCGATCTGTCTTCAGCCTAACCACTGTAAAATCAAGCCACATTGACATTACTCAGCAACTCACACCACAGATGGATAAATAATACAGAGTGAGTAGTACACGTTGCAGGGTAGATTTCTCCTTTTTTAGGCACATTCTATAGTTGTCTATTACTTTTAAGGGTGGTTGTGTAAATTTCATAAGAGGGTTCAATCTCTGAAGCAACATAATTCACCAGTGCCCTTTTTAGAGGTAGTTTAATTTGAATAAATTTAGTCAGGGGGCTACACTGAAGTGGGATCGGGACATTTCAAATTAATAGCCAGACGAGCTAATCCAGTATTTCAAAATAAAAGCCGGACTTATGGAAGGGATGATCTGAGCCGGCATTTCAAAACAAAAGCGGGACTCCAGCAGGTCACTGAGCCAACACGGAAATGGGAAAGACCGGGTCTTTCAAAACAAAATTCGAGTTGCACCTTGTGTCAATTTATATATAGGTTTCCGACAAACCACCGGCAGGCTGCACGGAGACCTTTCCCCGTTTTCCGGTGACAGGGAGGGGTAACGGAGACGGCTCGGTCGCATCCACCACGACCACGGAGACGGCGGGGGCACGACGTTACCTGAGCCGTACTTGACGTCGTGGGAATGTAGGCGGACGTTGTGTCTGGTGTTCAGTAGTTTAACCAGCGAGCCGCAGGTGACGCGGTTCGGGTCCGACTCCTTCCCCTCACAATAGGACCGCAGGAGAACCAACACCAGGATTTTAACCAGAATGTGAAACCGGCGGACGAACTCCATCTCTGCGGTCGTTGTCGCGCTGCTAACCGGCAATAAGCCGCGACGGGCTTTGCATCGTCAGAGGCGCTCCAGCCAATCACAGCTTGACAAGTCCTAAAACGCGGAAGTGACGGTCTCCTTTTTGTATTTGTTTATTTGTTTGAATTTAAAGAAACTATTCGTGAATCGTGATCGTTTCTTTTTGAATCAAGTGCGTACACGCGAACCTATTTAGACAGAATAACTTGCATTGGTCTAAAAAATGTCTTGTTTTTCAATAACATCGCAACACTCGATCATTTTCAATAGATCAATGTTTTCCAATCTTTTTTGAGCCACGGCACAGTACCAAATGAATATGTCCAAAACGTTTTTAATCAAATATAATAAAACTGTAGTCTCAATTTACTAACTCGGTGTTAACTCTGTCCCCGTTTGGTTGAACATAAAACTGATATTCTTGCATGAACTGAGGAGAGACACACATGAAGATCTCCTTCAACTGTTGTGAGTCTCTTTTTTAAAGTCTTTATTACACCCATGCTTGAAAAGCCCAGCTTATATAGGTATGCTGTGGAGAAAGGGAGCAGAGCTGAAATAGCTCTATTTGCCAGAATGTGTAACTCCTTAGAAACAGTCAGCCAGGTGTATCTACCTGCTGCTGCTCAAACAGCTGGACAGGTTAATTCACTACATGTTCCCATCTAGTGGAAGAGCATTTAATTGTTCTGCCTGTCACTGCATGCTGCCCACATAGATCGACCCACAAAGACACATTATTTGCGTTGAATAAATCATTTTTGATCCAGTCAGGTGAAAGCGGTCATCTTTCTACTGCACACCTAATGATCTCTTATGGCACACTAATGTGCAGCAGGATCGCGGCTGGGAAACACTGCAATAGATTGTGACTGGTCACATGGGGAGAGGCAGTGAAATGACAGAGAGGAGACAATATGACATCAGGGCGCAGTGATTAAAATAAAAATGACAAACAGTTATGAACAAACACAAACAAAAAGTAGAAGAATATTAAGATGAGCTAAATGTCAACCTGAAATACAGAAAAACATACTGTGGCGAGCTGGGGTTTCACAAAGGAACATACTGAGTCAAGGATGAATTGCTCTCAAGATAATGCACTTCAGAAGAGGGTTGTAATCCAACAACAATAAATAGTGGAAACTGGGAAATCAAGCAAGGGTGCGCACCTCATTACGTCAACTAACAGTGCAGGTTTGTGTCACACATCGAGGACAACATTGTACAACTATTAGTGTACAATAGTGTACCAGTTGGTCAATGGTGAAATGGAAAAAAATACAAACAAAGGGTAATCGAATTAATGGAATATTAAGCAAATTTTATACATATATAAATAGAAATACAAATAGCAACATCTGCCATGATTAAAATTTTTGATATTTATGATTTTTTTTCTCCCGAGTTGCAGTGAAAGACATATGAGTATTAACCAGGAAAGGTGATGGTTTTAAAAAATAATTTTCAATGAGGGCTCATAAGACACATTTAACCATCAGAACACTAAATCACAAGTTGCTGTACATGTTGCTGAGAAGCCGCACAGAAGTGTGACGCTACTTCTACTATTACGACAACTACTAATGACCTGAACACAGCCGTATCTATCTGAATCTGGCAATTAAAAGATTCTTATCTTCGAAAATGAAAAGAATATCCTATTGTAGTCTGGTCCATTGATGCGGAAATAGAATCCCAAGGACAGATAAATGATAGCAGCAATGAATGACCACGATAATTTAAAACTCAATTACATGTGCATTTTTTTCTTGTGTTATGTATTCCACTATCTAACTTTTAAATATCTCAGTCCAAACACACTGAAGAGGGTTCAGTTCTGGCAGTATCATGGTGACCTATTTATCTCCTGAGGGAGCTAACAGTAGTCAGTGAGACAGCTGTTTACATACCACCGGATGCTAACGGTAGCACGTCAATAAACAACAGCTCGCCCATCCACATGATATGTGTGATTAGAGAGGACAAAACTCTGGACCATAGTGGAGCAAACCGCTCCACTAAGGACGCCATCAGTGTCCACCTCATACTGAACACCACAAAAACAAAAGAAATCATCCTGGTATTCAGGAGAGGGGGCGAACTCAGCCAGAAAGATCTTAGGCCATTGTCTAACCCAGTCTAGAGGACATTGTCAGCTCTCAGCAGAGTGACAAACATCATCAAGGACAATTTCCAACCGCGGCAACAACCTGTTCGAACTTCTGGTCTCCGGCCGGTGCTGCAGAGCACGCAAAAAAACGCATGAACAGACTCAGAGACAGCCTCTTTTCCAAAGCCATCACCACAAACAAATCCCAACATAACCTACCAGGCCACCCACCTCCAGACTCTTTTTTCCAACATCCCTCAAGTGCAATAAATCGCAGTGTACAATTTGTTTTTATATATATCCGCATGCTTAGTCAAGCATGTAGTCGACAAGTGCAATATTCCTCATCTCAGCATGTTTACACAGGCCTCTGTTTACAAGAATATTACCGCCTGCCCTATTTGCACATTCCACTTTATTGTATCGCTTTCATTTCATTTTTTTTATATTATTGTGTAGCGTATTTTACCTTCTCCTTTTGTTATTGTTTCATACACCATGGAGTGGCATTACTATATCATTGTGTTTTTGAAAGGCAATGACAATTAAAGGCTATTATATTCTAATGAATTATAAAAAATCTTCTTCCTCTTTTGGCTTTTTCCTTCAGGGGTCGCCACAGCGAATAAGTTTTCTTCATCTAACCCTATTTTCTGTATCCTCCTCTCTCACACCAATTATCTTCATATTCTCTCTCAATACGTCCATAAATCTTCTCCTTGGTCTTCCTTAAGATCTCCTGCCTGGCAACTACAATTGCAGCATCCGTCTACCATTATATTCACTATCCCTCCTCTGTACATGACCCAACCATCCCAGTCTGGCTTCTCTGACCTACTCTCCAAAACATCTAACATGTGCTGTTCCTCTGATAGACTCATTCCTGATTCTGTCCATCCTGGTCACTCCCAAAGAGAACCTCAACATCTTCATCTCTGTGACCTCTAGCTTTGTCTCCTGTCTTTTGGTCATTGTAACGGTTTCTCGGCCATACAGCATCGCTGGTTTCACCACTGTCTTGTACACCTTTCCTTTCATTCTGGCTGATAGTCTCCTATCACATAGTACCCCTGACACTTTTCTTCACCCATTCCAGCCTGCTTGAACCCATTTCTTCACCTCTTTTCCACAATTGTTGATCCCAAGTACATGAAATCCTCGCAATTTCTTGATCTCCACTACCTGTAGCCTCACCGTTCCACCCGAGTTCCTCTCATTGACACAAATATATTCTGTCTTGCTGCGACTAACTTTCATTCCTCTCCTTTCCAGAGCATACCTCCACCTCTCAAGATTTTTCCTCTACCTGTTTTCTGCTTTCACTACAGATTACAATGTCATCTGCAAACATCATGGTCTATGGAGATTCCTATCTAACCTCATCTGTCAGCCTGGCCATTCCCATTGCAAACAAAAAGGGGCTCAGAGCTGATCCTTGATGGAGTCCCACCTCCACCTTGAACTTTTCTGTTACCCCTACAGCACATCGCACCACTGTCTCACAGCAAGCATACATGTTCTGCACCAGTCTAACATATTTCTCTGCCACTCCAGACCTCGTCATACAATACCAGACTTTCTCTCATGGCACCCTATCATATGCTTTTTCTAGGTCTACAAAAGCACAATGCAGCTCCCTCTGGCCTTCTCTGCACTTCTCTATTAGCATTGTCAAAGCAAATACTGCATCTGTAGTATTCTTTCAAGGCATGAAGCCATACTCCTGTTCACAAATGCTGACTTCTGCTCAATTTCCACTACTCTTTCCCATATCTTCATTGTATGGCTCATCAACTTTATCCTTCTAACGTTGCCAAAATTCTGCACACCCCCTTTAATCTTAAAAATAGGCACCATCATACTTTGTCTCCATTCTTCAGGCATCTTCTCACTCTCTAAGATCTTGTTGAAAAATTATTAAAAATAACAAGTACAATTCATAATTCATATTAATCACTTTATTATTGTTTGGTCCATGTAAATAAACACATACACTATATTCCAAGTCCAGTACGTATCTACCTTTGTTCTGTGGCTCAATCTTAATCTACTATATTGTCAATTTAGTTACCTTTTTCTGTCCCTTTATTTGCTTGACTCACAATTACCCCTCTCCTATATTCCCCAGCAAAGTTAACCCAACATGATACTTAATTTCTTCTGTTAAATGTTGTATTTGCGATTTTCTTTCACGCTTTCTCAACTGGATTTCGTCCGCCTTTACGTATGCGCCCTGTTGATGCTGCATTCACCGGCGTCATAACAATCGGAAAAACTAGTCTCCTGCGTGGGAAATCGGATTCACGCCGTCTTGTAGGAATATTTGCGTCACTCAAGCCAGCTGGGGAAGGTTGAAACTCCATACTACCAAAAAAAAAAAAAAGCGACATTTTTAAAGGGAATAAACTTTTGTAAAAAGTTTTTATGTCCTATCAGCCGCACCGGCCGGTTTGTTCGTTCTCAGTAATCATAGGGTATGAAACGTCGGAGGCGGGAGGAGAGGCAGTGAACGCAGCATGTGGCCGGTCGGACGAGCCAGGTGAGTTTCAGCACCGGGTGTGGGAGGAAGGAAGGAATGGAGGGAGGAGGGTTGGAGGATGAGGAGAGAAGAGTCGATCCAGGGTCCTGATCCATCGACAGTTTACGCCCGGCTGCTCTTTCCAGCCATCCGAGTTGCCGGAGCCCGGGGGCTGATCTGAGATCAGGGCGGGGATGTTAGAAAACTGCTCGCTAGAAAAAGAAGAAGAAGAAAAAAAAATCGACGAAGAAGAAAAACACAACAGGTTAAGTCTGAAGATTCATCCCCGGTGCCATTTTTTGGTTTTCCGATCTGATCTGACACACCTGAGACTCTGCAGGTGGCAGAGCTGTGAAGGAAAGGCTTCTCATTGGTAAGACAGATTCTGGGTTTTCTTCTAGATTTTAAAGGTAACTAAACTACTCTGTTATTTTCATCCAATTTAACCAAAACTAAGACAGCGAAAATATGTTTTTTAATGTTTGATGTCTTCATTGTGATGTATTATTATTAATGGAAGTTGAGTATTATCATCTTCTTAAAATTATTATTTGACAGATTTTTTTTTTTTTTGCCGACATCAATTCTTGTTCAACAAAAGTTTCAGTTTTTTGGATTTTCTGAAAAACTTGAAAAAATAGACTCGGGTGATTATTTTATGAAGGCGACGAACCAAACTGTCCCCTTCTTCTTGATCTCACTGCCATCAATATATCTGATTTATTCAGGTGTGACTTTTCTCTGATATGAGGGAGCTAGATGCTGGCCTTCTATCTGAACAATCTAATTCTTTATTATGCTCTTTTTTTAAAAAAAGAAAGGAAACAAACAGCAGTTAACTGGAAAGAATGACATTCTCACTGGTGACATTTCGGTTCATGATCCTCAACCAACCACGCTGGTGTTGAATATATTTTGCACAATTATGAGACAATCTTTCCGTCCATTTCATTCTAATATAATGTATTAGCTGGGGGAAGGGTAACAGAAATCAAAAAGTGCATGTCTAACTTAACCCCAGGGAGCTTGAAACAGATTTCTTATTGGAAACCCATTAAGTTGTTTTTCTATTTAAAGTAAGATGTAGTGTTATTTACCTTTTCCTTTGGGCTGCTCCCTTTATTGATCGCTACAACCAATCATCTGCCTCCGTCTGCATCCTCTTCTCTCAGGTCTCATCATCATTTTCTATACTTTTTCTTTCACTCTGGCTGATACACCTGTTTTTTTTGTCCATCCGTTCCAACCTGGTTGCGCACGTTTCTTCACCCCCTCTCCACACCCTCCATGGCTCTGGCCCGTCGACCCCAAATACTTGTAATCCTCCACCTTCTTTGTCTCCACTCCACATAACCTCACCGTTCCACGTGGTTCCCTCTCTTTCACACACATGTATGCTGTCTTGCTGCAGCTGACGTTCATTCCTCTCAGGGGGCAAACCTCCACCTCTCTAGATTTTATTCAGGGGATCACTGATGCTTTTTGAGACGTTGGTAAGACACCTGAAACAGAGCTTATTTTTAAAACATTTGGAAAAAAAAAATTTTTTTGAATATATTTAATTTATATTTTTCTTTATAAGGAGATTTCTTGATGAATTGAAACATTCTAAACACAGGAAATAAAAAAGTCAAATAAGATATCACGGTCATTCTTTTTTTATTATTGCTATTCTTGATTGATTTGGTTTGCTTGTAAAAAACAAACAAACAAACAAAACTAATTGGATTATATCTTTGATTGGTTTATTTTTATTTTTTTAACATCGAAAGAAAGTCTAATATTTTTTATTGAACTGTGTGAATCTGAAAATCCTTCCTTGAACCTGAGGTCCCCTTCTAAAGTAATTCTAATACACATTAGCTCAAATGTCAATGAGACGTACCCCCCACAGTTTACTGTAGATGAAACTAAATAAAAAAGTAAGCAGTTCTGGAAGTCTTTCTCTTTCTCAGGGGACGTCCAGCGTTGAAGGAGGCATTTGGATCATTTATCTGCACTTGCCCTCTTCATCTGCAATGACGCTCCCCTGCAAACTAGTCCAGCCTGTTCTGATTCCAACCCCCCCCCCCCCCCCCCGGAACAGGACGAGAAATCAGAGCGCAATGGGAATTTCAAACTGGACCAGCGGCCTGTCCGCTGTGTTGCACTCCAGCAAATCTGTAGACATTCCTCTTCATCACACGGCCCAAGTGATTCACCTTCATTTTTAAACCCCTTCTCTCTCTTTTTCAGCGTAGGGAGCTCTAAGAACAGGTCTCGATGTCATCAGAATATGCCACAAGGTTCGACCGGATCCGGGAGATGCCACACTATGACCAGGTTCCCATGGGAACCCTGCCGCGGGATCAAGATTTTCCTCCTCCCCCAGCACACCTGGAGGGAATGGTGCCGGCGATCAGCCTGGATCCACTCCCCCCTCCCCCCCTGCCTAACCTACCCGCGATCGGGGCAGACTCCCTCCGCCCCCTCGGTCATGACGGCGAAGGGGAAGTCGACTGCGACGCTATGGACATCAAGCCGGTCCACCGCTTCATCCCCGACTCCGTCAAGAACTTCTTCCGTGGCAACAGCGGCAACCGTGGCAGTAAGGGTTGGTCCATCCCCCCTCCAGTGGCTCACTCACCTGCACCTTCATCGACGAAGAGCGGTAACGGCCATACAACGATGGGGATCCCTTGTTCGCCCCCAAATTCCGCCCCTCCGTCTCCCGTCCTCCACGGTTCCTACCGCGATCCCTACGGCGGCTCCGGTGGCAGCTACACGTCGGAGAAAGAGCGGGACGGCTTGCTTTTGGGCGCCGAGGCCATCGACTCCGTATCCGCCGTCCCCACCAACCTCTCGGCTCAAACCTACCAGGAACGTGTGGAGGAGTACCACATGCGTTATGCCTACATGAAGTCATGGGCCGGCCTCCTGCGAATCCTGGGCTGCGTTGAGCTGCTGCTTGGGGCGGCCGTGTTCGCCTGCGTCTGCGCTTACGTTCACAAGGACAACGAATGGTTCAACATGTACGGGTACTCTCAGCAGCAGTTGTACGCCGGGATGGGAGGGTCCCCCTACACGGGACCCAAGACGCCATTTGTACTCGTCGTTGCCGGTCTGGCGTGGATCGTGACCGTGATCCTTTTGGTCCTCGGGATGACTTTATACTACCGCGCCATCCTTCTGGACTCGTCCTGGTGGCCACTCACAGAATGTGTCATCAACCTGGTGTTGGCGGTGCTCTACCTAGCGGCTGGGATAGTATACGTCCGGGACATCACACGCGGAGGGCTGTGCAACTCACCGGTGTTCAACAATCCAATTAACGGCGCGTTTTGCCGTGCCGAGAGCGGCCAGAACGCAGCCATGGTCTTCCTCTTCATCACTATGGTGCTCTACCTAATCGGCGCGGCGGTGTGCCTGAAGCTGTGGAGGCATGAAGCAGCAAGGATGAGGAGGGAGGGACTGGCGCTCGAGGTACGGGACTTTCGCCGACACAAACACACACACACACACACACGACATGAAAGTGCATGCCAACTGTAATGTTGTAATTGACACGTTTCTCTCCGACACAATTTCAGATGAAAACAACTGGATCTTCCATACCTTTATCTATAGTAAGTTTCATGTGTTTATTGTAGCAGCTATGCTTTAATGTAGCACGCATTAAACGCAGCTCTGCACGTCCTCGATCTGCAGCTGGGTCCAGGCTCCAGGGGCTCGGAGAACACGCCTCTCCCCACCGTGCAACCGGATATTATGGACGCGTCAGTCAAAATGGCAGCGGCTCCCCCGATAATGCTGGAGCCGGAGATCATCCGGGGTCACATCCCAGCCGGGCACATCCCCAAACCCGTTGTAATAGCCGACTACGTGGCGTGAGTACTAGTCCTCAGACCTTGTGACTTGGGAAAGGGAACAAACCAGGAAGAAGTCTAGCTATATACACTGCTCAAAAAAATAGAGGGAACACTTAAAAAACACATCCTAGATCTAAATGAATGAAATATTCTTATGAAATACTTTGCTCTTTACACAGTTGAATGTGCTGACAACAAAATCACACAAAAATGATCAATGGAAATCAATTGTATCAACCCATGGAGGTCTGGATTAGGAATCACACTCAAAATTAAAGTGTAAAAACAAACTCCAGGCTGATCCAACTTTGATGTAATGTCCTTAAAACAAGTCAAAATGAATCTGTGTTGCTTCCTGAGTGGACACTATGATTTCACAGAAGTGTGATTGACTTGGAGTTACATTGTGTTGTTCAAGTGTTCCCTTTATTTTTTTGAGCAATATATAATGAGCTAGGATTAGGGAAGTCTGACTTTTGACTTGCGAAATGTGATTTTGATTAGTGAATCAATTCCCAAACTTCCTATATTATTTAAAAGTTGTTGATAAATTTGCCACCTGCCAAATACTGCTATGTACTACATTACCGTAAACACATCGGACACATAGTTAACATTCGAGGTATACACAGAAAAATGCATTTTTTTAAAAAATAAATATAAAGTCACTTGTAATATAAGGCAACGCAAATGCCAATTACGATTTCCACAGGAAGTACGCGGCTATCCGCTCTGAGGAGCAGAGGGACCAGTACAAAGCAGTTTTCAACGATCAGTACGCTGAGTACAAGGAGCTGCACGCAGAGGTTCAGGCCATGGCCAGGCGATTTGAAGAGATGGATGAAATGATGCAGAACATGGCCCTTCAGCCATCAAGCCAAATGGTACCGCCCCACACGCGTCAGTGTTCTTCGTGTACAGCGGGTGTGCTACATGATTTAACCTTCCCCCACTTGTCTTTTTAGGAGAAGGAGAGGATCCATCTGATTATGGTGGAATATCAGAGAAAGAAAAATGTGAGTAAAACCCACGGCAATCCTTTGTCGACTGTCGGTTTGATGACTTTGGGATGAAATTGGGAACTCAACATTTTCATATTGAGCTGTATTTGCTCAATACAAGACCAGCTACCTCACACTGGCTTGTCTGAACCCCGTCCATTTTTATGCTAAATATCCCAACTATTGATGTTTCCAGCAAATGTCACTGCCTTTGACTCAATATCTATGGCTACACCCACTGGACAGAGTCACATCTTCATCAAGGAAGCGTGGACAGATAGAGAATTAGGCTCCAGTCTGGTTTACACCAAACAAAAACATAATATAATAAATAGTAGTGATTATTCTCCATATTTGTAAAGTAAGAAGACAATATTGTCAGCATATACGTCCAAGAGTAGATCCCATAGCCATGTCTGTCGTGACCCATTGTGACAGAATTAGACCAAAATTACACTAGTATAAATGATGTTGTCCATAATGAACCCTGCCTTTCTCTGAAGGACAGCTTGGATAGTCTCTAACCCCTAAGCATACCCCAGTATGGTTAATGAATATGGTTAATGAATAATACCTCATATTTGTGCAGTAAGAAAACAATGTTTTAGGCATGCATATCCAAAAGTGAATCCTGAAATTGGGTCTGTCTGGACCCATCATGACGATTTGGTAGCGTAGTTGTTAGCGCCTCCACCTCACAGCAAGAATGTCCATGGTTGGATTCTGACCGGTTTGCATGGAGTTTAGGTTCGTGAGTGTGCATGAATGTTTCCTCCCAAAGTCCAAAAACATGCTGTAGGTTCATAGGAGACCCTCAATTGGCCAGATATGTAAATGACAGAGTGAGTACCGGTAGTTGTAGGTCTCTATAAGATGTTTGAATGAGAGGGAGAGTGGTTGTATGTCTATATGTATCCCCCCCCCTCTAGTCTGTGACCCCTACTGCAGGATAAGTGGCATAGATAATGAGTAAATGAATGGATATCAAGCAGATGGGGGAAAATATGGGCAGATAAACACTGTAATTCTCCTGTTGGTTTCTTGTTAATGCCATTTCCTCCTATGGTTTAACTAAATCCTTTTCCCAGAAAGCCCTTAGAGCCTTGTACAAACTGTTACCCATCCATTTTCACAGCCGTATCTCGCAACATCATTATTTCTGAAAATGAGCATAAGCAAGTTGCTGAGTCATCTATTATGCACCAGGTGGTTGCCCTTGCCAGCTGCAGTTGGTACTCGCCAACTAGACGCTAAAGCACATAAGCATCTACTTGAGAAAAATTAATTGACGCTGCAGAAATTATAAAGCCTTGGGCGATAAAACAAGCATGTACTGTCAGTGAGCCGCCGCAATTGGCCGCCGACTTCTGAATCACCGCCAAAACGTGACAGATGCACCGACCGCTTGATGCAGCTTTGTGAGCAGACGTAGGTCAGCAGGGGCAGAAACATCAACAGAAGGAGTCGGGCTTCATCGCACCGTCCCTGTCCGATGACAGTCGTCTCCTTCATGCTCCGGTGTCGCGTGTACATTGGATACGTTTATTTGGACATTCACTCAGACAACCTAATCCATGTTTCTGCATAAATACAATATTTCCTGTAAAATCTCTTAACTGTTTATATCAGTGTTGTCTCCGATAGTTTTACTGGCAGTGGCCGCCAGTATGAGACGGCGACTAGTTTACCTCTCTTCTGTTTTGCACCAGGACCCGGCATACGTCGAGAAAAGGGACCGGTGCGAGTACCTGAAGAACAAGCTCTCTCACATCAAGCAGAAGATTCAGGAGTACAACAAGAACATGGATTTGAACGATGCTGCCTAGGACGGAGACTCCCGCAAGCGCACCACGATGGTGAAATCTTCCACAGTGAAAAGTACGACATGCTTCGGTCACAGAGTTAAGAAAGAAGCAAGGAAATAATCATGGCGGATGTCTGCTCAGAACGTCAGGGAAGCGAGCGTCGCGGAAATGTGGTCTGGGAAAAGACAAAAATGATCAGGCGTAAACCAAAGGCAGGACGGGATTCGCCCTCAAACCTTAATTTTGACTGCTTCGGACATCTTGACCTAACAAGACGACTTTCAAAAGGGGAACACCAGAACGTTTCACGGACCCACCAGATGCCTGTGCCGGTGTGTTCAAGGTGCTGACTCTTGTCCGGAATGCAGATGCATCCAATCGGCCTCTTCAGCAGTCGACCTCTTGGTCTATTTACTCATGTGAGAACACCCTTTGGTGAATCGGTGATTTTTTTACCTGAGCTGGATGTGGAAAAAGCAGCCGATGTGCTTTACCGACGTTGTTTGGAATTTTGACAATTTACTCATAGCTTTCAACAATAACTTGAGTGATGTCCTGTTTTTGTCAGCCTTGTCTCTGATGTACATTGTTGAATAAAGCGGATGAGATATTTTGTTTGTCTAGACTCGTCCTATTAGAGCTAATTATCTGTGCATAGACGTCTTTATATATATTTTTTATTGCTGTATTGACGTGATAATGTGTTAGAGTTGAAATCCCTGTATAGCATGGCAGTAGACCAAAAGTAATCACTGTCCTGGAAAATCCTCAAGGAACGTGATTTAAATTCTCGCAACAGCCTTATTTTGTTCTGTATTTATTTATTATTAAAAAAAAAAATCACATTTTGGAGTGAGTGACGCATCTTTTGCATGATCCCCATGATTTCTTTTCTCGAGTGCAGTAAAGGCAGTTTTTATCGATGTCACTCTTCAAAAGTCTTATTTCATAGAAACGTGAATCTTATTTATCTGTTACAGTATCTGAGTATCAAATTTCTTTCTTTTTTACTTTTGAACCAAATGCAATGTACTATATATACACAACTGATGTTTAAGCTGTCACTAACAAGTCTTAATGAATAAGAAAAACAGCATTATTTTTTTCTTTATCTGAAGGAATGTTGTTGCTTTTTTGGGATGTGAAGAAGATGTAAAATTTGCAATTAAACTAAGGAATTTAACATTGCAGGAAACCCTGCCACTACCCACATCCTTACAGCTGTGCATTAAAAATGTATTTGTCCCTTAATTTATTTACTGGTGGTACAGTGGCGCATCGGTCAGCGCTTCCCCCTCACAGCAAGAAGGTCCACGTTTGATTCCGACGCTTCTGTGGGGAGTCTCCGTGTCTCCCCCTGACTGAAGGATAAGCAGTGTAGATAATAAATGATTTTTTTTTTTTTTTGTAAAAACAGTTTGTCCTGTCTCGTGTCCCATTAACAGTATTTGGTTTTATAGATTTATTGTAAGAGAAATGAAAAGAAAAAAAAGCATCTTCCTCCATCGGCCCGAAGACTGTGAAACAACTGCTGAAGTGTAGCCTGCACATCTCACACCCTGGGGAGATTATTACTGGGTTTCTCCCGAAGGATTGGGTTGCATCTAATGGTGGCCCTGCCAACGCCGTGGATTTCACAGAAAAGGTGTGTTGACGGCAATTTGAGAAGCTCGAGCTGAAAAGCCTGCGGGGCCTTACGTGGCCGGTATGGTATCTGTTACCCAAGCGGTCGGCCGCTGCGACCCAGTCGTTTAGTCGTCGGTATCGTGGTCGCCTTCAAAAAAGGGTTGGTGGTTCGATTTGGCGGTTAGCACCTTGAATGGCAGCTGAGTGTTTATGTTTCTGTGTGAACTGATGAGTGATAGCTATTGTAATGTGGAAGCGCAAGGTGTGAAAGCGCTCTATGAATTGAGAGCCAGGAAGTAAAAAAAAAACTCAATTTCCTTCTTTGAAAGTGACATCATGAGAAATCCTAGGTGGTGTTTGAATGGATCTCCCACTGGGGTTATCTGAAGGAGGCCAGCGTTAATTCTGTGTAAGCAGTCCCTGGCCATCCTAGGACGAGGTGTTGGGCGCTCTGTCCCGGAAACTGAACTTTAAACACACCAACAACAAAAACCCGTCTGCATTTTACACCAGTTATTTGGACTGAAACCCGCAGGGACTGGTTAGTCCTGTACACACGCACGCACGTACGCGCGGCAGAGGGCGTGTCCCCCCGCGAGCACGATCAGTGCACGGCCACGCAGGTGTATTTCCCCCATCTTCATCTTCCTCTCACCCACGTCCACGGATCTGCGAGTCCATCCGACAGGTAGGTGCGGACCCGACCGCCGAACCGACGCGAAATCTCGTCCGAACTCTCGAGAGAACTTGAGACCACCGGAGCGAGATCGCTCCTCCGGTTCCGTGAATTTTTTTTTTCTCTCACTCCTGTTTTTTTTGTTGTTGTTGTTGTTGTTGTTGTTTGTTCATGTTAAATTTAAATTCAAATTACAATCTTTTATCCGGTGTTTTTGTGCTGAAAAAAAAAACCATGTTAAAGATAATTAACCTCCATTCAGAAACGGTTTCACACTGTGAAAGTGTGTGTGTGTGTGTGTGTGTGTGTGTGTGTGTGTGTGTGTGTGTGTGTGTGTGTGTGTGAGAGAACAGTGGTTCTTTGCCGCTTGTGTTGACCCCTGTGCTTCACCACAAACAAAGTGGGCCAAAGGCCTCGAGGAGGCTTTTAGACCAAGGTGAACCGTCGAAGATTAGTCCTCTGTGATCCATTGTGTTCTCAGAGAAGAAGCTGAAACAGAGAACCAATCGTGACATACTCACATGTAGCTGCTGTGGAAAGCCATCGTGGCGTTTGTTTCAACTTAAGGATTAAAAATGTAATATGAACATTTACATGATACTGTGTGAGAGAGTGGGGTGAAGAAGTACACGATCAGCCATATGTGCTGGTTTAGAGATAGGAGGCAGAGATGAAGATGTCGAGGTTCTCCTTGGAGGTGAGGACAATGGACAGGATCAGGAACAGGGGACAGCAGATGTTTTGGAGATAAAGTCATTCTGAGATGGTTAGGACATGTACAGTGGGGAGATGGAGACGATCTGGTTTGAAGGATGCTGAGGTTGGAACTAAACAGGCAGAAGGTCTGGAGGAAGACCGGACAGGAAATGGATACAAAGAACATGGTTTAACTCAGGCCGATGATAGGCTCTGGTAACCCCTGATGAAGAAGAAGAAAATCAAACCAAAATTGGCGAATGTCATAAAAATGGAATGGTTTCTGTTGATTCCGTGAGTGCATTTGTTTCGTATACTTTCAACGTCGCAACAGTTCTCCCTTGTTCTGTACGGTATTATGATAATCTAAATCTGATAGAAAACCTTATATTAAATGGGAAAATGTAAAAAAAGAAAAAACCTTTGTATGACGGTGGCTGATAGACATTTTGACCTCTAGGAGTAAACGAAATCCTTCCTTTTCCAGTTTTGACAACAGCAACCAGAGGGAGTTTTCACGTGAAGCTGAGCTCCGGGCAGATTTCAGCATGCCGATGTCCAGGCCATACCAGTCCAGCGGCAGCAAGCCGTGAGTTTGCCTTGTCCACCTCTCACTCACGAGCCGACCTCTCGTTAGAATGTACCTGTGTAACCGGACGGGATAGTGATAATATCAGCTACGAGTTGAATTCCTTCAACTTTCCTAAGCATATTACAGATTTTTTGAGCACTCACTGTTGGCACTGTTATTAAAATAAGCTTATGTTTTGGCTCTTCCGAAGTTTGATGCTGAGAAGATTTAGGTCTAAACAGATAAAATACACCCCCTCCTCCCCGATTTTCGATTAAGCGGTGAAGCTTTGTTTAATTCATACAAACCAACGTGGCGGTCGCTAATAATTAGCTTAAAGTGAAATTAATGCAGCGGAAACTTCCCAGGGGAAGAGCTTTGCATGAACATGGTATCAAAATTTGACAGATTTACAGGCACGTGCTTGTTAAATGTTTTCACATTTCTTACATTCTGGAAAATCTTAAAAAATTGGAAAAAGTTTAAAAAATTACACAGCCAAGGATACGATTGAACGTTTCAGGAATGGTAACGTGTTATCCAAACCTATTAGACTAAATCAATTGCAAAACATATGAGAGCATAAGCAACTGATTTTAGTGAGAAATTACTTACAGATGTCTGTGTTATGAGCATTTTATTTTTATGATAAGGAAGAAATAACCTTCAGATTAGCATAATGTGAATTGGAAATTACAATTGAAATATATAACTGAAAGTAAACCAGAAGTGATGTGGAAATCAGGATCAATTGAATGAGTAAGAGGGGAATAGTGATTTTGAATCTTTTTCTTTTTTTGTCATGTAAAAGCTTTGAATTTTTCTCTTGAATCATAAAAAAATTAGATTGGGATCCAAGACTATGACATTCTGACATTTTAGACCCCTTTAGGAAAAAATGTGTTCCTGGTATTGTTACCAGCAGCCTCCCTCTGATCAAGTCTTTTTGATCCTTCGGATGAGGGGTATTCTTTTCCACACAGGTCTATGTAATATTCACTGAAAAGAGTAAAATTGGATAATTCTTTATTTTGTGTCATCCTGTGTTGCAGCCACAGCAGTAGGCACCGGCACAGTGAGGTCATGTCCAACCCGGTGTTCTATCACCCTGAAGAGAAGCTGCTGCACTACTATCGCTGGACTTCCCCACCGGGAGTGATGAAGATCATGAGCATTATAATCATCATCATGTGTGTGGCTGTGTTCGCATGTGTGGCCTCCACCCTGGCATGGGATTATGATGCGAGCCTCATGGGATTGGGCGGCGGCGGCATCTTGCCGGGCGCCGGGTATGGCGGCGGGTATGGCGGCGGGTATGGCACGGGTGGATTCGGAAGTTCGTACGGAGGTGGGGCCGGCACCGGCATCGGCGGGTCCTACGGCTATGGCGGAGGGCAAATGGATCCCAAAGCTGGCAAGGGCTTCATCATCGCCATCGCGGGCATCACCTTCATCGCAGTGCTCATCATTTTCGTGTTCGTCGTGTCGAGGCAGACGGCGGCTCGCTCGGCCAAGTTCTACCTGGCCGTCATCATCATCAGCGCCATCCTGGCCTTCCTGATGATCATTGCCACCATTGTGTACTTGGTGGCAGTGAACCCAACCGCACAGTCCACAGGCTCCATGTACTACAGCCAGATTCGCCAGCTGTGCACTCAGGTCCAAAACCAGAACCAGAACCAGGCCCAGGGCCTCTTCATCAACCAGTACCTCTACCATTACTGCGTGGTGGAGACCCAAGAGGTGAGATGGGCTTGTTTTTGATGAATGTCTGTCAGGGTTGTATTGAAACACAGTATATTTACTGTTAATCTGAACTAAGAGTATATCATGAGGATATCATTTGATCAGAGCAGGGCATTATATCAATATATACTGCTCAAAAAATTAAAGGGAACACTTGAACAACACAATGTAACTCTAAGTCAATCACACCTCTGTGAAATCATAGTGTCCACTCAGGAAGCAACACAGATTCATTTTGACTTGTTTTAAGGACATTACATCAAAGTTGGATCAGCCTGGAGTTTGTTTTTACTCTTTAATTTTGAGTGTGATTCCTAATCAGACCTCCATGGGTTGATACAATTGATTTCCATTGATCATTTTTGTGTGATTTTGTTGTCAGCACATTCAACTGTGTAAAGAGCAAAGTATTTCATAAGAATATTTCATTCATTTAGATCTAGGATGTGTTTTTTAAGTGTTCCCTTTATTTTTTTGAGCAGTGTATATTGTACTTCTGTAAGGAGGTACTATTTTATCATAGATGTTCATTTTTTTTCATCATGGTAATATTACTACCGCTGTTTACTTTGGGTTCTAAACATTTCTGAAGTAGGTTTTATTACATCCATTTTAAAATTGAACTGACCTGCAACTGCTTTCTTTAAGGATTAGTCACCTTTGACAAATCAGTTAAAAATAATTGAAATTAGAAAATTCCAGAAAATGCATTCAGGATTAACATGAAATGATGAACAACATACTCTAAATCAACTCAACAGGTTTAAAAGTCAATCTATTTATTAAAATAAGAGTGATAAGAAAAGGGACTACAGTGAAAAGTAATTGAAGAAGTATATCATTACATATACTCCAAATCTACCACCCAGGGGACATTATTGCATGTGTGTTGTTTGTTACTAAGTTCCATATATGAGAA
This sequence comes from Fistularia commersonii, assembly GCF_037954325.1. Classification (NCBI taxonomy): domain Eukaryota; kingdom Metazoa; phylum Chordata; class Actinopteri; order Syngnathiformes; family Fistulariidae; genus Fistularia; species Fistularia commersonii. The sequence continues at coordinate 8,074,057 of NC_141305.1, forward strand.
AAAACAAGACATATTAATCATTATTTTGAAAAAATTTTGACATTGTATTGAAAATTTAAAGACAATCATAATCAGCATTATCATAAAAGCACAAGAGTAATCATTGTGATAGAAGATTTTGGCACTGTAGCAGACCCTGATGCAGATGGATTAATGGCAACCTTGGCTACCATTTGCCTTTCCCAACCATGCAGGCTATAGCGATTGTCCTGGGCTTCCTGGTGTTTGTTGCCCTCATCATCCTGCTGGCATTCGCCGTCAAGACTCGCGCCGGTATCAGGCGCTATGGCCCGCAGCGTGTCCTCTGGGAGGAGGTCAAGATCATCAACGGTCATCACCACAGTGTCGGAGAGTGGGTGAGTCTGTTTGTGCGGCCGTGCATCGGAATAGCTCGCTTGGTCACATGGTGGAACTTAAAAAAAGGATAGAAATGTTACGATAACGCTTTGGAGAGCTGAGAGTTTCGTCTCTTTTTTTTTTTTCAAAGAATTGTGTCAGCGCCAACTTTGACACGATCTATTTGTTGTTAACATTTTAAAGTGGTTGCCGATGGAGACCACTTAAATAAACTGTTTTTTAAGCTGTTTGAAAGGCACTTCATAAATTCCCAAGGCTGTAACTTGGACATGTACGCCCGCTCACAAACTAACAAAAAATATTCCTGTACACCTGAGCTGCAGGTTAGCTCCGCCTGTGTGTTTTTGCTGCCATGCGTGGCAAGGCGTTATCATTCTGCTGCTTCTGGGTTACGGTGCGGTGCACTTTCTTGAAGTTGTACAGTGACATACTAAGATGCACTTGTGAGGTTTCTTCACAAAATCACAATCCAGCGGCTACGATAGGACAACAAAAAACATCTATGTAAGATCATTCTAGTATGGCATACAGCAGTTGACCCAGATACCACTGTGTCATACCTACTGTTGATACTGACGACAGTATCGATGGCATCAAAAAAATGCTGGCGAGAAGTAGCTGAACCTGTCAGACCTGCTGAGCGGTGTGTTCAACTACTGTTTACTGGATAGAAAGGAATGGCTGTTCTAACTTAAACCAATGCAAATACAAGGGAGAACAACCATTACTGAATCCTGGGTCAATGAAACAGTGCTTCTCCAGACTCGCATGCTATTTTATAGATTTTCAGCTGAATATTCCATGAGATAGTGTTTAAACAGTACTGTAGTACATCAACAGTGACATTTATGGGAGTTCCCTCAAAATGTGACACATCATCAAATGACTGTATTAGAGACTCAGATACATGCAGGCTGTTTAACACTTATGTAAACAGTCTTCTCTTTTCTCTCCCCTCAGGTTACCAATGTCTCAGGTGAACCAGAGGCGTTGGTGAACGACTACAATGACCAAGTCGGGGGCTCCAAGGACTATTATAGCGGGTTGTCCTCAAGCAAACCAATCTACCTGCCAGGGTAAGAACTTCATGTCCAATGGAAGGCGCTAACATCATAATCATGAATACTATTCCTTTCAAATATCCCAGGGAGTTCTCAAACCTCACTGTGTTTACATAGGCACAGCGATAGTGTCGCGATGAATCTGCAGTAAGTTATATAATACTTGACTGTTGAATGTGTAAACGGTAGTGAAGGAAACTTGGCAGATTTGGGTCACTTGGAATTTCCATTTATGGTATTGTTGAGTTTAGGCGTGCCTGTTTGGCTGTCATGATATGGCTCTCCTGCTTTTAGGAAACTGATCGGAGGCACTGGGAGTGAGTGTTAGCTTAGTCCAATCTTCACCTCAACTCAGAGGTTTAAAACCTCTGAGTTGAGGTGAAGATTGGTTACATCATGGTTAACATGGTTAATTTTTGTTTTAACTTTTTGAGCATGTTCTCGACTATGAAGCGCAATTCACAGACCACGTTACCGAATTTCAAGTCCAAAAATTTAAGAAGGCTCTTAGAAAAATGGTGTCATATTTTGCAGCGACTCCGATATCAGCAGCTCTGTGGACGCCCTGAAGTCCAGGTTGAAGGACAATGATGCCGGAATGGAGTCCGGCGATGACCTTGAGGAGGAAGACTTCAGTGCGTAAGTGCTGAGAATGATGTATTTGACTTTTTTTTTCTCCACGGGCTGTTGTCATCACTGGCTGCTTTGCAGGTAACGAATCCTTAAATTTTAATTGTGTTCTGTTCTCCCCTGTAGTTTGTTTCCTCCCATAATGGACGAACAGGAGCGTCTGACTTACAAACGGGAGTTCGATCGAGACCACCAGGAGTACAAAAAGCTTCAGACTGATCTGGACAGGATCAACCAGGACATGGCGGACCTGGACAGAGACATGAAACACCACACTGAGGGTAGCCCCCAGTTTCTGGTGAGTGAAGATGCGAATGAAGTCTTCAGATGTGAAAGGGACTCAGAGCAGCAAGTCGAGGCTGCCTCCAATCTTTTAGTTGTGAGGATGATACTCAAAGTAAGCATTGCTTTAGACAAGGGGTAAGGAATGGTATGTATTAATGCCTTTAAAAGAAAAAAAAAAAAACGTGAAATCACATACCAAGCACATTTATTGACGTGACCCCTTGCTGTATGTATAATCTATTATTATTATTTATTCACTTATTTACAATATTTTATTTTGTGCATGTGCACATGATGCAGTGGTTAGCGCTTCTGCCACACAGCACAAAAGTCCCTGCTTCAACTCCGACTCCGATGTGGAGTTTGCATGTTCTCCCCTGTGTCGATGTGGATTTCCTCTAGAATCTCTTGAGATGAGGGATTAATTTGAATAAACTGGAATTTTTTTACAGCTCTGTGAATGAGAGTGGGAATGGTGCAATTGACTGGGTCCACAAAGAAGCCCCCCCCCTCCCCCCATCACAATTGAACCAGGGATCTTCTTGGTGTGAAGCTGAAGCGCTAATCACTGCCTAAGCCTATATTTTTTTTATTTTGATGCAAACCAAACATTCGCCTTCTTATGGACTAGTGCGCTTGTAAGGTAGCAGTGTAGACCTCCGCAATTTTCCCTCCTCTGACTGACGGTGCTCTTTCTAATCTCAGGACGCCATGGATGAATTCAACAAACTGAAGAACCTCAAGAAGGTAAAGCACAGCCGTTGGCAATGTTCTGTTGTTCTTCAATCACGTGCACAGTGGTTGGTGAAAGATGTGTTGTTGTTGATTTGTTTTTCTGCCTCATGTAGTCCACAGACTACCAGATTAAGAAAAGGCGGAGCAAATACCTTCGGTCCAAACTGTCTCACATCAAGAGGAAGATCAGCGAGTATGACCGTCGACCATGAGCCCTAAGGAGTTCCACCCAGCTGTGTTTTAATGAATCGTGAACATGTACAGGAATAATTCTAAATAATCAAGTCCAATCCTTTTTGTTTTATTTTTTTCACAGAAGGGTAATAGAGTAATTTGTTTGTTTTCTATTATAGACTTCAACGAACTCAAGCTCAGGATGTAAAGAATGTATACAATCGCCATCTTCTCCAGCAATGACAGATGCCTAAATGAGATGGTTTTTACTTGTAAGATTAGGATAATTGTTTTTTTTTTTTTTTTTTTTAAACTCACATATTTTTCCTTGTAAATAGCGCTGTTTTAACTTTTAAATACCATTTAAAATTGCCAAGTTGTATGTATGGTGTCTATGTCATAATGTAAATGATGAAATTGCCACAACTCAGTTATTGCGAGTTCCCAAGACTGACCTTTTTACAGGATGTACATTGAAATAACATCCTAGTTTTAATGGACCAGATCAATAAGAAATAGCCTTAAATGCCACTATCAAAGCATATCGATTTCATTTTTAATGTCGATTGATGATTTTCCAGCACCTTTGGCATTTTACACGAGTTCTTGAGGAAAGAAAATCTTTTTCAGCAAGATGTTCATGTCTGAATTGGACACATTCTGCATACAACAGGGATGTAAACTTTTAATAAAATTACTCAAGAGATAGAAAAAGACCATATTGAATTGTGTATTTCATAAAATGGATATATATTGATGCTACAAGGTTAGGATTAGCTTATGTGCAAACATTATCAATGCCTTTCCTGTTTGTCTAGGGATACTGCAGCAAGAGTAACCTTGCTGTAGCAAGCTTCAAACATAAGATTAGTTGGCCATCAACCATCTTGCATTGGTTTTTGTCACCTTTTTTAACATGCAACACTCAATAGTTTCTACTTTCATTTCCATTAACTTGTTGTGGACTGATGATGCAGTTTTGACTGAGGCATCCATATAGAGTGATATCCAAAAAATGGCAATGAATGAGTGCATGCCTATTCAATTGACACCCTACAGGTCACAAAGAAGGGCAGGATGCATTTTGTGGTATTTCAGAAATTCCCACAATGGATGTCTGTAAATGGCATTTAACGGTCTGGAAAAAATTTAGGACCTACATTGTTACATACTTAAATTACATCACTGTGGATTCTGAAACTGAATTGCGACTAATGAATTATGAAAAAAATGAAAATCAGTGTGACAGCTGCTGCTAGAAATGTACTCTTCACTCAAAGATTAAACACAGGAAGGGTTGAAATTTTATGTACAGCCGTAAATGAAACACCATTAACGGAAGTGCAGAGAGTTGTTGTCAATGGATGACGCAGCTGCATTGGTGGAACTGTCTACAGGTAATAAAGGACGGTAAAAACCATCATCTGTTGCTCCCCACCTGGAAACAGATCAACACCTGCCTCAAAAGAGTCGACTCCACCCTATCCGACTCCTCCAGTCCAGCCCTGTGCCTGTTTGACCTGCTGCCTCAAAGCCCAGACAATCGGGGTGTCAAATTGCAACTTACCCCTGGGCCATAAGGCCACTGCACGGCCTAAAAGTGCAATAACACACTGCAAAATACCAAACGTGCAATAATTCCACAACCAGATCTGTAAAAATTCTGCAACTTTTACATGTGCAATAACTCTGCCCCCCACATATACAAATTCTGACAAAATATGGGACATCTGGACCGCAATTTATCTATTTAATCCAGGGATGGTCAATTGTTTTGGCTGGCGGGCCACATTTCTTTTTTGATTTTTATGCGTGGGCCAACTCGGTATCATGTAAATTGAACAACATGAAAATTGCAATGTCAATATTTAATTTTTTGGGCATTTTATTTCAACTTTAAAATCATTAATGATCATAGAAATGTCCTGACACTATTTTGCATGTAATAATCCATTCAAAATTAAACAAAGGGTAAAAAAGGGAGTTTCTAAATTCAATATTGATTGAAAATACTTATTAAAATATTTAACGAAAGTAGTTTTGCGGGCCGAATGTGGCCCTTTCTGCTTTTCAACAGTAGATGACGTTGTTCTGCCGTATTGTTGGTTTCCTGGGCCGGACCATTTCTCACAGGAAATTTTTCTCTACGGAAGATAAATCCAGTGCTCTCCTCGGAGCTGAATGAAACTGTCGTAGGTAAAGATGCCCTCTCTTATTCATTAAACAAAGTTTTAATGAACCCTTCTTTTTGTTTACAAACGAACTCTAGTGAGAGAGAAATTTAAAAATATATGTATTTGGTTGGGCCCATGGTCGTTTCATAATTAGCACCGCTGTTAGCTTGCCGTCCAAGTCGGTCTCTCTTTGGAGAGTTAGCTTGCACTTAATTAGCCAGGTGTGCGGTGTTTTGACACGCACAGAAAGGCACGAATTGGCCGTTTAAAGTAGTGTATTTGGACAAACATGTAGTGAGAGTTTTGAAATATCCTGTGTTTTTTTGGGGTCCTCGAGTTTTGTTGACATTAAATTGTCGACTAGAAGTAAATAATCCACTGATTTTCCTGTTTTTGGCTAGTTCATTGAAGTGTCTGGCCAAACGTAGAGATGGATGAGGAACCGGAGCGGGCTAAGCGCTGGGAAGGAGGCTACGAAAGGACATGGTGAGGTTTTTTCTCGATTCCGAGATTGAAACTGGATTAAATAAAATTTGAGTCGAACGGAACTGAAATTTTACTCTATGTTCATCACAGGGAGGTTCTGAAGGAGGACGAGTCAGGCTCCCTGAAAGCCACAGTGGAGGAGATACTCTTTCAATCCAAAAGGAAAAGGTTGGTGTTTCTAGGAAGTACATGGGTAATTTCCAGATGTCTTAGATTACCATTGCTCTTTTACACATCTTCTTTTTGGCTGCCCCCATAATCTTCCTCCATCTCACTCCTCTCCTCCTCATCCTGTCACACTAACTTCATGTCGTCTTTTACTCCATCCACAACCTGCTGTTGGTTAAATTTGATTCACAATAAAATGGTACGTTACATATGTTCAACAACTATTGTGATTACCAATTAATCAGTAAGAGTTGCTCTTGAAGTAGCAGAAGTCAATTTTTTTTTCCACCTTATCAAACACACAAGGAGCAAGTGGAAGAAAATCTAGAGAGGTGGAGGTACGCCTTGGTAAGGAGAGGAGTGAACGTAGCCGCAGCAAGATGGAATACATATGTTTGAATTACATCAACCCAAGTAGAACTGTGAGGCTGGAGGGAGTGGAGATAAAGAAGTTGGAGGATTTCAAGTACTGACGATCAACAGGACATAGCAACTGAAAGTACAGAAAAGAAGTGAAGACATGTGTTTGAAGGTTTAAGCAGTTGGAGAAGCGTGTGAGTTGTGGACAAAAGATGTTATTAGCCAGAATGAAAATAGAGGCGTAGACGACAGCGGTGAGATTAGGGATGTCTGGTGTAGAGCTAGTGGCATTGAGGAAGAGATAGGAGGCAGAGCTGGAGGTAGCAGAGATGAAGATGTTGATGTTCTCTTTGGGAGAGACAAGGGTGGATAGGATCAGGAATGACACCATCGGAGGGACAGCACATGATAGATGTTCTGGTCAGGCTAAGATGGTTTGGACATGTATGAGGGAGAGACAGGAGGGATAGTGAAGATCTTAGTAGAAGAATGCATAGGCTGAATCTGCCTGGCAGGAAGTCGAGAGCAAGAAAGAAGAGGCATTACATGGATGAATTTTTTTTAAGAGGAACATGAAATTGGTGTGAGAGAAGAATATGCGGTGAATAGAGTTAGATGGAGGCAAATGATTGACTGTCGCAACCCCGTAGCCCAAAGGAGTGGAAGATCAAATACGATTACACTCTGACAATGGGCTCTGTTGGTTTTGGTCATATATGTGTGTTCTTGATATTTAATTGTTCTCTTAAGGTTGAAAATGGTAAACAAAAAAAAAAACCAAAAAACAAATTTACTGATTTATCTATAACTGCCAGTTGCGGCATTAGATAAGATTGGTTTGATTTGGTTGTGTGTAACTGTTTGTTCATGATATTTATATAGGTCATATATTGAACTGGATATTTGTCCTTTCATGTTCCATATTAATTATTTCATTAGATTTTTGTAGATAGCACTGGAATTTCTGACATTTCTCCAAGTGTATTTGTTTCTAATAAAGTTTCTTATTTCTTCCCCCACAGGGTAGTAGAGAGCCATGGACAAGTGAGGCTTGGGATGGTGAGTGAATTTCTCCTGTTTACTAAAGCCAACATTTTAGACCTACTCTGCAAGATCTTGTTTAAATTCAATGCCAAATGTCTAAATAGCAAACCGGGCTGAGAGAGGATAGCCTGTTGTCACGTGACTTCGAAGGAGATGTTAATAAACCACTTGTAAACCACTCAATAGTTGAGTGACGAACTGTTAAAAGCAAAATTAGGTGGAATCATCTGCAGATGGCAGAACTGCCAAGAATGATGCCTTAAACCTAGACAGCTGTGGATTTGCGTCTGACAATTTCAGATCAGATCCTTTCCTCCATATATCAACACACACACACACACACACACACACACACACACACACACACACACACATACTCATACATTCTGGAACTGCCTCACTCTCAATCAATTTAATGAGCATATCTGACGTACTCATCTGCAGATGCGTCATCTGTATGTGGTTATTGACTGTTCAAGAAGTATGGAAGATCAAGACCTGAAGCCAAACCGCCTCACCGCAACTCTAAAGGTAAGATTAGCTGCATCATGTCCAGGAGGTTAAAATCTTTGTCATTTTTTGTGTTAGTTTATATTAATTTGAAAAAATATCTGAAATATGTTTTAAACTAGACCCAGTAGCTAATTAGATATCAAACAACATTGAAAAATAGTATTACGAACGCCGTAATATTGTTTTTTGTTCTTTTTGAAGACTCATGTTCTGTCTTTCTTTCCAGTTGATGGAGGCTTTTGTTGAAGAGTACTTTGACCAAAACCCTATCAGTCAAGTAAGTCAACAATTTCAATTTTGTGGGATATGGCACTGGGATTTGTAGGTTCCCTGTAGCAGTAAGAGCACCATGGGCCTCCCGCCAGCTACCAGCGGTTCTCAAGTTAACCAGCAACATGTGCTTTTGAATCCTCAGGTGGGCATCATCACTACAAAGAATAAAAGAGCAGAGAAACTGACTGACCTGGCAGGTAAACAAAACAAAAACTAGCCTTGGAGGTATATATTAGCTGTTCCTCAGCTATGACTCACACATTCAACAGATCTTTTTTAATTGGTGGAGTAGACTGTCAGAGAAATGCCCCATTAAACCTGATATTTTCTGGTGACAATGAAACATTCCTGTTTCTTCATGACACAGATGAAAAGGGTTTGCACACATCCCTGAAAAATCTGGAAACATATTTCCCATGTAGAAGTCATGGACATCATAGCATATGAAATGAAAAGCAGCCTGGTCAGTGTGTTGAGTCTTTCATCTTGATGGACTGCTAGATCCAGTAGCTTTTGTAGCTTTAACAGAAGTTGTAAGAATTGGACTCTGGTTCAGAAAAACACTGAGAGCCTCCAGGCAGCAGAAAAATTCACATCAGGTATTTTGAAAAAACAGCAAAACATCTGTTTTCAGACCACTTTACTTAGTGATCGGACACAACAACAATCGACTCTGAGCCAAAGTGGTGCTGTCCTCCGTCTCACAGAAATTTAATTGCCTGCTTGCATTGAAAGCGGGGACCCCTTTGGTTTGTTCGCAAATAAGCCTTCAAGCCACAGATGGAGTCTCCTTCCAACCACAGTCTCTATTTCTATTTGGACACTGACGTATAACACACACCACCAACTTCCATCATCATAAAAGTTGGACTGACTCTTAAGTGGGGCAGAAAAAATTTCCCCTAGTTTGTGGACTGTTACTGAAGAGGCTGTCGAGTTCCGTATTCAACTGGATTTTGTATGCTTGCATGTGTGCCTGTCACCATCAGGAAATCCAAAGCAGCATACAACTGCTCTTAAGAAGGCCTCAGACACAGCGTGTGCAGGAGAGCCATCCTTGTACAATTCCCTGAACCTGGCCCTACAGTCTCTCAAGTAGGTTCCACTGTGTGGGTGTGCACGACTATACATATCTAGGATGGACTCTTGGGATGGACAGAAATGCACTCTCTGATCTGTTGCTTTCTGAAGACACATGCCTGGACACACAAGTAGGGAAGTCCTCGTCATTTTCAGCAGCCTCACCACATGCGACCCTGCCAACATCTACGAACTGATCAAGGTGAATCGCTGTAGAACATACTCAGTTATGTCATCCACACAGATTCTAGGCTCTTATGTGCTAGTTTGTCAGCTAATCTTGAGTTATCAAAAGATTTGTTAGAACGAGACAGTGTCTACATCTGAATATAGTGGGACGCAGTTCTGTTGTAATTTCATTTCAAAGTAGGAATGGGAGAAATCAAACCCAGATTTCAAGATTCTTTGTTTTTCTGACATTTATCTGTTGTGTTGTTGCTGCCCTGCCGTCCTTCTGTCAGACCCTGAAGTCTCTGAAAGTACGGGTGTCAGTGATCGGCCTGTCCGCCGAGGTCCGGGTGTGCACCGTGTTGACCAGGGAGACCGGCGGCTCATACCACGTCATCTTGGATGAGAGTCACTTCAAGGAGCTGCTGTTGCTGCACGTGAAACCCCCGCCTGCCAGCTCCTCGTCCGAATGCTCTTTAATACGCATGGGTCAGCACGTGTCCTGCCTCTGTTGTGACTGGTTCATTCAGCAGCAATTAATGGCCCTTTTCAATCCTGCTGCATTTGCCGTATTTAACATCTCAGACTGTTCCTGCCTCTAACCCTCTGAGTTGTCAGAGTGATATAAAACATTTATGTGTTTTTGGCAGGTCTCTGCTAATTTTGCCAAAACTGATCACCAGTAGTTATTCATTTGATCCTACTTGATCTTGACCCAGATCCACTAAATATGTGTGTGTAATTGACTGAGACCTGTGTTTGGTCAGGTTTCCCTCAGCACACCATCGCCTCTCTGATGGACCAGGACGCCAAGCCTTCCTTCAGCATGTCGTAAGTCGCGGCTGAGAGTAATTAAACCGTGTAGTCAGGGCCAACATGTGTTACACTGACACTGGTGTATGTCTCCCAGGCATCTGGACAGCAATAGCGGCCCGGGTCTGTCTCTCAGCGGATACTTGTGTCCACAGTGCCATGCCAAGTACACAGAGCTTCCCGTGGAGTGTAAAGTCTGTGGTGAGACTTACTCCACACTTCAGTCACGTTTAATGCTTGGAATATTTCACTAACACACGGTGTCTGATGTGTCTCCTGGTCCTCAAAGGTTTGACTCTGGTGTCAGCCCCCCATCTTGCCAGGTCCTTCCATCATCTCTTCCCGCTCGAACCCTTTGTAGAGAACCATCTGGAGGAGGTCCAAGGAGAAAGGTACCCCTCTCTCCCTCTTTTACTCTCTCACTAACACATAATATGTGTGTTTCAACACTTTTATTTACTTTTAGGTTTTGTCAAGCTTGTCAAGGAGCACTAAAGGATAAAAGTGTAAGTGTTGCTGCTTCATTGCTGACCATTACACAGTCGTCAAAGTGGTACATAGCTATAACTGCATAGCTTACTTTTCTGAATAGTTTTATATTTCTATTGAATTTTCACATGCTGCATTTTCAAAATTGCTTTTATTGTGTATTTATACTTCGATTTTGACTGTGGTTTATCTGTTAACTGGAGTCTTTCAAAATGAACAAACCACTGGTTCCTATTCATATTCAATTTCCCAACTCTTAATGTCATTGATCATTTATGGAGCTTTTTGGTATTGAAACCAGTCAGGTGGTCATGTTAAGGAACTTAAGGTTATCCATTCTGTATTTTTTGTATTCCATCTAAACCAAATTGTCATTTTCAATCAGACAACCATCTGTTGAATTCTCGATTACTGAAACAGTGAATGCAGCCTTTTGTTATTTTAAATGTTAGCGTCCCCTTTCTCTGTTTTCAGGTATTCACCTGCTCATCCTGTCACTGTGTGTTCTGTGTGGATTGTGACCTTTTCATCCATGACTGCCTACACTTCTGCCCTTGCTGTAGTCACACTCAGAGCGCCCCCTGATGGACGCTGTCCTATACAGACAATCTATCCTGTCCTCATTCACCCTGAGGGTTCGACCTGAGTGCTGCAACCAGGCCTTCACCCAGGGAGTCACCTCTGCCCCTGATATGGCGGATGTTTAAACACAGTCAATCAAACAGTATTCAGGTGTGGAGAATGATCACAAGATACTGAATTTTTTAATTGTATCATGTGATATTTGAAGTGACTTTTTTTACTCAAATCATCCTGACTGAGTTTGACCAAAACCCATGGTTTTCCACTGGAATGCGTATCCAACCAGGATTTAGCAGTCTTGTTTACATGTTTTCATATCCTTATGACAAACCAGTGACAAATAAAACCCGAACAGGATTGTTGCCGTCGGCAGCTTTTTGTCATTTCACAGAGCTTGTATCGTACAGATTCTGTCATTGGCTAATTTCATGGTGCTGCATATAGAGGTTAAGTTAAACAACTTACCTAGTTAGAGCAAAGCCCAGCTTGTTGGAGTAAAAGATTAGCATCCTATATTATTTCATTTTTAGTAATTGTGATTTTCCCACTGTAAAAAAAAAAAAAAAAAAAAGCTTGTAACTTTTCTATCCTGACAGTTGGTGGATTGGCTGAGTGCATGAACCAGGCTCATTTTTATCTCTTTGACTTTATGGGTATTGTAAATGTTAACAAGTCCAAATGTCCAGGTAATTGCATTTCAGTGTGACTAACCCACAGCTGTGTCCCTTTCAAGTTTTTGTAGGCAGCTGACCAGTGGTAGGTCTGTACCTTAAAATTTTTTTTTTTTTTTCTCAGATTTTTAAAATTTTATTTTTATTAAGTGACTGTTGACTTGGTTGTCTTAGTGTTCAGAATCTACATGCGCCCACCTTTGCTGGGTGGGCTGGTCTATCAACTGTTGTCTGCATTTCATCAAAGTTCTTTATTGGTCACATCAGGGGAACTACAGAAACTGGTTTTGTCAACCTGGAAGACAGAGGGCTGAACCATTGACTGCATACAGTTCGGCTCTTAGATTACTCCCAGCACCCTTTTACCTCGAGACTCATGAGCTTAATAACTCACATGCTTACAGGGTTGAATCAATTACCTGTGTGTGACCCTGGACTCCCATTCATGCAGCTGCTCAGGTGACACATGCCCACCCTCCACTCAAGGTGTTAATGACCCACCCTGACTATTGGGTGGGTCCAGGACTCACATGTTTCACATGTTTGCCATCAAGGGAGTCATAGTGCAACAACCGATGTTTCTCGGAGGCGAGAGGAAAATACACAATTTCCCTGTGAAATGCAGATCCCCTGTCCTATGGGGCAAAGCTCACAACTTTCCACTGTAATGATGAGCAAAATCAAAAGCCCTGATAGATGATGAATGTCAATAAATGGTGATTAGCTGATGGTAATTTCTGGGCCCTTTGGTAGTGGTTTGATGTACAATGACCTAGGATGATATTGGGACTTAAGCAACGAAGAAATAAGCATTTGGATGAAGTCAATAACAATTCAGAGAGCGCACAGGATTGTGAAAGTTAGTTTTTTCTGGCATTGCCATTGATTGTCTAAATTGACTTGTGTGTGAAATATCCTTCAGTTGCCAGTAATTCAATTCATCAATTTAGATTTTGCGAATCTTCATACACCAATGTAGATATGGGATCCCCCCTCTCATTCTGTCCTTATCCACATCTGGTTCATTACATAAAGTTTATGAATTTAATGTGAATTATATTCTAATAAAAAGTTTTCCTGACAGAGCGCCGACCTACTTTACGCATGCGCAGTGTGCCAACGCTGTCGTCACTTCCTGTGCGCTTTTACAGGGATGGCTGGCGGGAGTTCGGTTTGAGACGCGGCCGTAGATGACCGGAGACGTGAGGAACTAGCAAAACACAACGGCTCCACCTGTGAAAATGTCCCGTGTGCTGAACGCTATCGTGGCGGTGTGTCCCGACTGGGGCATCGGCAGGAACGGCGACCTGCCGTGGCACCCGATCAGACTTCAGTAAGTGTAACGGAAGTCGACATGGTAGACGTGTTTCCACCCCTGGCATCGATCTACCGTTTTATTTATTTTTCTCCCCACAGCAACGAGTTCAAGCATTTTCGGACCCTGACGTCGACCCCCTCCGTGGAAGGTCAGTGTCGTCTTTCTTTCTAGAACCTTCTAAACCCGCGGCCGGTCACATTTGCAACGGTTCCGAGCAGCCCTGTTGCTGAGTCTTAGTCCCATAGAATGTTAAACAGACCACAGTCGATACTCTTAACGTTTCCTCCATTTATTCCACAGTTATTTTGTTTATATAGAAGAGACTCAAACAGCCGCATATATGTTTGCTATACCGCCAAATCATCTTTTCCTTTCGGCTTTCCCTTCGAGGGTCCCCACAGCGAATCCACCTTCTCCATCTAACCCAGGGGTCGGCAACCCACGGCTCTTTCATCCTTACACTGCCGAGTGGCCTGGGGAAATAAATTATAAGTATTTAATTTAAGTGTACTTTATTTTTGTTAGTTCCTTTTCAAAATTTCAATTCTAAATTGGAAGATTATTGTGATTTGTAATATTGAAATCAAATTATATTATTTTTCGACGCTCATAATAAACGTCACACTCGTGGAAGCCGATATACCCGCCTAAACGCCGTCAATTTGTCGAGACTTTCAACCCCTGGTAGGCAAAATATAGTTGTTTATACAAAGTTTAAAGGTAAGAAAAAGTAATGTAGACAGTGGTAGCTTTATTTTAGACGTCATAAAGTAAGTGCGGTGTTTTCTTCAGTGTTTTCTTCAGTGTTTTCTTTTCCGTGGAAACCGGGTCCTAATGGCTCTTTGGGTGTTAAAGGTTGCCGACTCCCAATCTAACCCTATTCTCTGTATCCTCTCTCACACTAACTACCTTCATATCCTCTCTCACTACGCCCATAGATCTTCTCTTTGGTCTTCTTCTAGACCTCCAATTCCAGCATTCGTCAACTAATATATTCACTTTCCCTCCTCTGTACATGACTGAACCATCTCAGTCTGGCTTCTCTGACCTTCTCCAAAACATCTAACATGAGCCGTCCCTCTGATAGACTCATTCCTGATCCTCCATCCTCGTCACTCCCAAAGAGAATCTTAGCATCTTCATCTCTGCAACCTTTAGCTCTGCCTCCTGTCTTTTCATTATTGTAACAGTTTCTAGTCCATACAACGTCACTGGTCTCACCACTGTCTTGTACACCTTTCCTTTCATTCTGGCTGATCGTCTTCTATTGCATAGTACCCCTTACACTTTTCTCCACCCATTCTAACCTGCTTGAATCTGTCCCTTCACCTCTTTTCCCCACTCTCTGCTGCTTCGGACTGTTGACCCCAAGTACATGAAGTCCTCCCAATTTCTTTATCTCCACTCCCTGTAGCCTCACCATTCCACCTGAGTTCCTCACATTCACACACATATACTCGGTCTTGCTGCGACTAACCTTCATTCCTCTCCTTTCCAGTGCATACTCATCTCTGACACTCCAGACTTTCTCATACAGTACCAGAGCTCCTCTCTTTGCACCCTGTCATATGCTTTTTCTTGGTCTACCAAAATGCAATGCAACTCCCTCTGGCCTTCTCTTTACTTCTCCATTAGAATTCTCAAAGTCAAGTACTGCATCTGTAGTACTCTTTGTAGGCATGAAGCCATACTGCTGTTCACAAATGCTGACTTCTGCTCTCAGTCTAGTTTCCACTACTCTTTCCCATAACTTCATTGTATGGCTCATCAACTTTATCCCTCTATAGTTACTGCAATTCTGCAAATCCCCCTGATTCTTAAAAATGGGCACCATCACACTTCGTGTTCATTCCTCAGGCATCTTCTTACTCTCTAAGATCCTGTTGAATAATCTAGCCAGAAACTCTACCACTGCCTCTCCTAGACACTTCTATTCCTCCACAGGTATATCATCAGGACCAACTGCCTCTCCACTCTTCATCCTCTTCAATGCCTTCCTCTCTTCACTTACTTCACCTACTAATCTCTGCTAATTTGTGGTCACAATCAGAAAAACTTCATTTGTCCCCTAGAGGCAATGGGGGGGAGCATCAAAGTTGTGAACATCAAAAGTAAAGTTAAAAGGAAAAAGTGTGCATGTCTGTGAGACTTTACAAAATTGTACGCTGGATGGCTTTCCTGACGCAACCGTCTGCATTTATCCTGGTTTGGGACCGACTCAGGGAGACACGGGCCCGTGCCACCCTGAGGCTGCATTGTTTGCTGTAACATAAAAGAAAGAGTGCATAATCTTAGAGTGCAATGGACCACACACAAACACAAAGCCAACAAGATTTGTACTAATTATCAATACAATAGTATCATTGCAATTTTAAATCTCCACATTTTGCAGATTAGCGCATGAAGTACACATTACACTGTTTCTGCATGAAGCATAGTCCCGATGCAGCTCACAGCATCCCAAAACGCCTTTTTTTTTGCACTACCCCTCTACATCATCCTTATTTTGCATTTCACCATTCTTATACATGTAATATTTATATTTTTATTATATTTATACATTCTGTAGGACACCTTACTCATTATCATTTCCTTTTTTACTATCCATATCTCCCACTTTATAGCAGATATTTCTTTAAACATTCTTTGCACAAGCCATTATTCTTTTCATATTTTTTCTGTTTTTTTTTATTGTTTCTGCTACAATGCTCATTATAATGTTTATGCTCATTTGTATCTATATCCTGTATTTGAATGTTCTTTATTACAATTTGCACACTTTTGTAGCCTGTAATGTTGTTATTTTCCCTGTTGTGGGATCAATAAAGTCTTATCACATCTTTATTTTACGGTATAAGAAATGTGCAAACTTAGAAGAGTGTCAGGTAATGCAGAACAAAACATTCACGAAAATGCTCTGATATACATTTCTTTCCATTTTTTTTTTTAAAGACAGGGTCACAGTTGGAGCTCAAGACGGGTTGGTTGTGGGGATGAAGGCCATCCCCGTTCTGCCTTGCTAATATTATGGGTTCATTCACGTAAATCAGCCTTCTGACCAACAGTCAAAGATATCTTGTGCATGTATTTACCCTAAGGTGTGTGTGCGCGTTTGACCTGGTGTCCCACAGGTAAACAGAACGTGGTCATCATGGGCAGGAAAACCTGGTTCTCCATCCCTGAGAAGAACAGGCCTTTGAACAAGAGGATCAACATCATTCTCAGCAGGGAGCTAAAGTGCGTGCGCACACACACAGACACATGAGTTATGTATGTATGTATGTATGTATGTATGTATGTATGTATGTATGTATGTATGTATGTATGTATGTATGTATGTATGTATGTATGTATGTATGTATGTATGTATGTATGTATGTATGTATGTATGTATGTATGTATGTATGTATGTATGTATGTATGTATGTATGTATGTATGTATGTATGTATGTATGTATGTATGTATGTATGTATGTATGTATGTATGTATGTATGTATGTATGTATGTATGTATGTATGTATGTATGTATGTATGTATGTATGTATGTATGTATGTATGTATGTATGTATGTATGTATGTATGTATGTATGTATGTATGTATGTATGTATGTATGTATGTATGTATGTATGTATGTATGTATGTATGTATGTATGTATGTATGTATGTATGTATGTATGTATGTATGTATGTATGTATGTATGTATGTATGTATGTATGTATGTATGTATGTATGTATGTATGTATGTATGTATGTATGTATGTATGTATGTATGTATGTATGTATGTATGTATGTATGTATGTATGTATGTATGTATGTATGTATGTATGTATGTATGTATGTATGTATGTATGTATGTATGTATGTATGTATGTATGTATGTATGTATGTATGTATGTATGTATGTATGTATGTATGTATGTATGTATGTATGTATGTATGTATGTATGTATGTATGTATGTATGTATGTATGTATGTATGTATGTATGTATGTATGTATGTATGTATGTATGTATGTATGTATGTATGTATGACAATGTGGAATTTTCAACTTGAACAGCAGAATGTGGACAGCGCAGTAGAAGTAGTTAGGTTATAGATATTACAAGTTTAAAAACAATGCTCAAAGTTCAAGTCAGCTTTATTGTCAGTTTCTCCCCATGTACTGGACATACTGAGGAATCGAAGACGTTTCTCACAATCCCACGGTGTCATGAAATTAACAATATAATAGTAATCAAATGCAAATTAGCTGTGATGGTCACTGTTGCAGTAAACAAACTATGAGGTATGACGTATAAAGTGCACGCAGATACAGACTGATACTTGTTTAGTGTAGTAGCATACAAAGTGTCAGGAAAAAATAGAAAATAAAATGAAAAACTAAACAATAAAAATCTTAATGAAATTATTGCAGCAGAAATCACGAGAAATCACATTTTTGTGGATGAAATTGAATCTAAATAGACAATGTAAAATGGCTAAATTGTAATTCCAAGACAAATTGATGGTGGAGTTCCGCGGCCTTATTTTCTTACGGCATCACTCCAGCATTAGCCGATAACAAATCCAAAGGCAGAACAGCAGAATTCACATGCTAAATAGTGTTGGCCCACCAACTCACGGGAACCACTGTCTCTCACCCAGGGCGCCCCCTGCTGGCGCTCACCACCTCGCTACAGATTTTGCCTCGGCCCTGCGGCTGGTGGACACGGAGCTGCGCGAGCAGGCGGACCAGGTGTGGGTCATCGGAGGCAGCTCGCTTTACAAGGTGAAGGACTGTGATAGTGTCATTCCAACAAATATCTGAATATTGAAAATGCCTTTTTTTTTCCTTTGTTCAGTATTGGATTCTACAATCTACCTGCTGAAATATTGTTGGATTACCGGCCTTCATTTTGTGTTGCTCTATTTTTGTGCCTGTGGGCTCCACAGGAGATGATGGAGAGCCCGGGTACCAGGAGACTGTTCGTCACACAGGTCCTGAAGCAGTTTGACTGTGACACCTTCCTCCCCGAAATCAGCCTGGACAAATATCGCCTCCTGCCTGAGTAAGACAGCTGCGTTGCTCTCACTTTTGTTTTTTTTGTTTTCGCAAGAAAATTCCACTTATTTCAGTGGGAAAGTCCCATGAAATTAAATAATTTGCAATTGCCTAGTTTCCTTTATATTTTTGATTTTGTGAGTGAAATTATTACTAGTGAGAGGCGGCCTTTATTTTTATTTGGGTGGGATTATCCAAAATCAGTCCACGTGAAATAATCATCCTCCATTAAGTAAACATGCTTGTCTGCTGCTGTCACAGAATATTCAATAGATAATACCTTTGGTAATGTCTGGTTATTTGATGATGAATTCCAAATGTCAAATAAATTGACATTGATGACAAACTGATTATTTTATGTATAGAAAAAACAATTGCCTTTGGTGTTTTATTGCCAAATGCGTCTTTCAGGTTTCCTGGTGTTTCCGGGGAGCTGCAGGAGGAGAACGGCATCCAGTACCGGTTCCAGGTCTACGAGAGCATCCAGTGATCGGTTTCCAGTCGCCGACTGTGGAGCTGTAGACCAGATTCTTATAAACACTACGGTTCACATTCTCCATGTGAGTCTGTGCAGCACAAGGATATCATGCTATTAAAAACGAACACTGGTTTTAAGCACGGAGGGGCCTTAATTTCACTTCCTCCCCCAACCACCATCGCCGCCGTCCATTTTCTAATGTGCAACCAATGCAGCTGTGAAGAGCCGGTTCTTAATAAACAGCATTTATGCTCAACATTTGACCCACT
Source organism: Fistularia commersonii (assembly GCF_037954325.1). Classification (NCBI taxonomy): domain Eukaryota; kingdom Metazoa; phylum Chordata; class Actinopteri; order Syngnathiformes; family Fistulariidae; genus Fistularia; species Fistularia commersonii. Next base: position 8,093,231 of record NC_141305.1, read on the forward strand.
GTCATTGATCTGAAATTCATGCTTTGTAAGATACATTTAACTTGTCATATTTGGTATTTTCCTGGCCATTTGCGAACCATCTCATGAATACACTCCTGTTCTGCTTTTGAAGGATATTAAGTCAGTCTACTGTCATTAAAAGTTCTATTTAAAAAAAAAAAAAAAAATTCTTGTGATGCAGGTCATGTTGCAGACATTTCTACTCACATCCAAATCGGGAGAGAAATGCTAAAAAATGCTCAAAAACCAAGACCTTTTCATCCCAAATGGAAAAAAGTTACTTTGGAAGATATAAGAAATCTAGTGACATCAAATGAAAACTATCAGGAAGACCAGACTGTGACGCTGCATGGATACTTGCAACTGAAAAGCTCCTGTAACACATCGGGGTTGCAGAGTCCGAGGAGGAGGAATCATGGAAAGCAAGGCACGCAGAGAAGGGCAAAATGTCCTTCACAGATTTGCGAGTTGATGCGTTGGCTGACGAATCCAAGGTGACGTTCGGAACCTCTCAAGATGGCTTCTCAACTAATTGTAAATTATACCAGCATGGGTTTGTGAGAGGGGGAGAACCGACTCTGAAAGGCACAGGCTGAAGCATGCAGGTCTTCATCCACTCTCTTAAAATCTTTTGGACATTATATTGCATCAAATCAAAACATGAAAAATGTATCAATTTCTTCATTTACAGAAAATATATATTGGGCTGTTCAAAAATTAGCAGTGTGTCTGCATTTTGCTTTACAAACTCAAATATTTATGTATAAACTGAACAAATCATTAGCTTTCTTGTGAATCAGTAAACTAATATTTAGTTTGGTAAACACTTTCTGACAGCTGCTTCACATCTGTGTTGTATGGAGTTGAACAACTGCCGGCACCTGTGAACAAGTATTCCAGATAAAAACAATTTGACTGCATTCCACAATTCCTCTGCATTTTTTACGTTCTGCCTTAGAAACTGTTTTGGGGATTTTTTTCTTTGGGATATATATCCATAGATTGGGCTGGCGGCTCAGTAACTTTAATTTTGCGGATTTGAAACGAAGAAGCTGCTTGCTTATTCATGTGTTTCGGGTCGTTGTATTATTGAAACACCCACTTGAAGGACATGTCCTCTTCAGCAAATTATTTTATTGCTTCTCTTGTAAGCAATATAATGGCCCTACACTAAAGTAAGATATACATCCTCATATCATGATGCTCACATCGCCATACTTTGCTGTCCTTAGAGTGGATTGTGGCTTGAATTCAGCATTTTGGGGTTGTCTGACAGCCTGTCTGCGGCCCTCGAACCAAGCTTACAAAGAACAATCTCAAAAGCAAAACCATGGAGTTGCAGGGTGGCTGAAGAAACCATTGGGGTCAACAGTGCAATTTAATAGAGTTTTGAAAAATTCCCCAAAAAGAAAAGATGATTTATTTCACATATAACTTATTCTTGCATGCTTGACGTTTTGAGCAAACATTGTCTCTTCCTCAGATGCTTACCGGCATCATATCTGCTTTCTTTGGTGTGCGGATTTTTTCAAATCTCTACTAAGTTGTTGTTTTTTTTTTTTTAACCAGCACCCATCCCTAATTGGGGAGCTGATGTGTGAGTGTGTTTTTATTTTCGAACTCGTCAACAGTGCGTTAGTTTTTCGTTGAGCACTTTTTTTTTATTTATGGTTATATATTCAAAAAATCTTTGGTCGGGGACTCTTCCAGAAAACTTCAGCTAGTCAGCTATGACTTTACGATCTCAGCCGTCAGAAAAGCACAAATTCTAATTTCAGCACCAAGGTTAGCCTTGCTACTCAGCTTCCATCAAAATTACTGTAATATATAATCTGTCAGTGGAAGTTTCCACAGGGCCACTTATTTGGGGTGGGTTTCTTCATCTGTTCCGCAAGTCCTTCAATAATCCTTGAAGTCTAGTCATTTAGATGAAAGTATCTGGTATCCAAAGAGGAGTGGATGTGTGTTGTTTTGGACAGGCCACACCAACAGTCTTTAAAAGTCAGTAGTCACAGAGGTACTTGAAGTGGAACGGTCTGACGCTCGTCCCCACGTCACAGAAAGCCCTTAAAACCCTCCACATAGTTCAGATAAGATTCACTGAAGAGTACTTGCGTATCCTCGGAAGGGATAGTTGTGATCCAGTCACCACACACGGAAGCATGTCAAAAGACATAAAATTCTATAATTTTAGCTATTACCATGACTCGACACTACTGATATTAGTAGTAATAGATCATTTGCACCTTGCGCTCTTGTTTTCTTATCTACATCCTCTCTTTACCGGTCGAGACAGAAGGCTGCCCACATTGAGCTGAGATGTGTTACAGCAAAATCCCGGGAATGTTGGGTTTCTGTTGATCTTAAAGGCATAAGCAGGTAGACCTGCTCTGCATTTTCACGAAAAGTGTAACAAGAAAACACTTGATCAGAACAGGACTCACCTATTTGCGCTGGTTCTCCTGGGAAATTGAAAAAATTTACTTCTCAATCGAGTACTTTTGTTAACTGATGATCAGGAAAAAACACGGGAGTAGACGGCATGACCGGGGATCAGCTGCTGATTTTAGAAAAATAACCAACAACGTAGGACATTTTACTTACGATACAAATATTTATTCTATCGGTTCAGGTATATTTACATACATGCTGAACATGGCAATTAGATAATCATTATGGTTTTATAGGTCCAGTCACTTAATCGTTCTGGAGCTCCTTTGACACGTCACGTTCATCTGAGGGAATGGAGTGTTAAGTCAAGATAAAGCAAAGATATCTGGAAAAGAAAAGGCCTTTTTCCCTCCCCAGTCGGTCCTCCAAGCACATTGATACAATAACGGACTTCTGTGACTTCTATAAAGAAGGTGGGGCAGTAGCTGTGCCAGTGCAGTACATCAAAATCCCCAACTTCAAAGTAAAAAAAAACAAAAAAAAAAACAATTGATTTTCTTCGTTGCCGGATGAAGAGCGGCGCTATTGAAACCCTCGGCGTCTCCCCCGACAACGACACAGCACAAAGATTTCTCCTTGATTTATTCAGAAAAACGAAACAAAAAAAAAAACAAACTAGGAGCTACATTTCATTCATTAAAGGTTATAATGCGCAAAAACCAATATCAAACGTCTTAAGCACGGATTTTTCCAAAACCTGAAGATCACCACGTACCGAAAAATTCTCCGGCTCGTTCAAAACATGTAAGTGTAGTTGACGGTCAGGAAACATAGAAAAGTTCGATATTTGACACAGCACTGGGGTATAAAGAGGAAGGCGTTGCACACCCACACCCACCCACACTCACACACACACACACACTCACACACATGCACACTGAGTGAGAGGCAGTTATATACAAATTGTCAAGGTAACCACATACATACATTGGGTTTCCTCTCCTCCAGAATTCTAGATAAAGTATTTTTAGCTCCTTTGAAAGTCTTCAAGTTATACATGACTAACAGAATCATCCTTGGCAAGTCTGCGCAAGAAACTTGCCCGGAGGTGTAAATGCATATATAGACTTTGAGGATTTAATAATATAGCATTAAATTCATGCATAGAGGGACGAGACTCAGAGCACAAAGGCTACATAGCATACTGATCACGGTCACGGTGCTGCTTATCATACATGTGCTCGGAAAATATTAAAATTACACACGTTTTTTTAAAAATACTTCAAATAAAACCCAAATCCGGAGGTGAGAACTCGGCGAGTCGCGTCACGTTACCGACAAACGAGCCGATGGAGACGCCCCGCTCTGCTCAGAGGGATACGGTGTGTTGACTGCTACAGGTTAAAGGTCACCTCACAGCTCAGGTAGATGAAAATAAGGGAAAAAATAAAAATAAAACAGCAACAACAACCGAAAAAACAAAAAGCAGCACATGGCAGGTAGTTTCAGCCCTGTGACGTCCGCGGAGCCTCCCGTGTGTGTCCTCGCTCCATCCCGGTCATTCAAAGGGTCGTGTGTGGCGTTTTGTGTGTTTCAGGGTGCATGCGTGTCAGTCCTGCGCTGCGTGCACACACACACACACACACACACACACACACACAAACACAGACACACACTCAAGTGGTGTGATTTCACTGCGTCAAAACGTTCGAGTCTCTTGAGTTTACTTGTGGAACCTCTGGAGGTAGAGGGTGGAATCGTCAAATAGTGGGTTCTTCACCTCCATCTCACCAGTCTGCAGACAGAACGGGAAAAAAGGAGTCTAAAGTTTTTTCATTATGATTATTTTCCTTTTTTTTTTTTTTTTTTGTGTGGAAAACATGAATCGCCAACACTTCATGAAGTGAATTCCACAAGCTATTGTTTGTACTGCTTTCATTATTTACCAAATTTTTATTTCAAGATAAACATTGCGTCTCAATGTCATTTGCATGTGTCAGAAAAGTTGAAAAATAACATAATTCAATGAGTGAAAAAAAAAAAAAAAAAAAAAAAATGTTTGAATGTATCCGGATCTGCTGCGTTTCAGGTCTGTGACGGCCATATTGGATTTTTCATATGCGATAATGTCGTCTTCACTCACCGGTGCCAATCCGGGACACTCGTACACCGTGAACTCCCCGTCCTCATTTTCCTCATCCGTCGATGCGCCTGAGTCAGGAACTTTTTGCTTCTCCAGTTTCCTGCCGGGGGACACACGGGGTCAGGACCCGTTCGGCGAGGATAAATAACACTAATGTGAAGGGGTGGAGAAAGGGGCAGGAAGGTCAAGGCACAAGATGACTCACTTTTCCAAGGATAGCATTTGCTGCTTCTGATGCTGGTAGTGGAACATCTGTGCACTGTGAACCAGACCCTTGTCCCCGGGCTGGGGGGGGAAACAGAGGGGGGTAAAAGACAGTTAGCTGGGTGTCTCTCCACATCCAGACTGTTGACGTTCCCTTTTTCCAGCATGTGTTCATCTGGCACGTGATATACGCAGTAAAGGACACGACTCCTTCGGGGCCCTGGGGGATCGATAAGAAGTTAGTAAAGATAAAAACTGTGCTTAAGTGCTCAGTAAAAAGAATAGAATATAATGTAATGCATCGATCTCAAAATTGATACGTAATACATGCAAATACAGAGGTATTCAGGCACATTGTGAGAGTCAAATTTTAAAGCAATAACGGATCCGGTTTTAAAAAACCCGTGGACTGTGTCAGGCGTCGGACAAGATTTATGTCTGTCAACACTGGGAGATCCATTTGGATCATTTACTCGGAATGTAGGAGGTAATCCAGTAAGTTGTTAAATCTATAAATATGTGTATTCCTCTCAAATATCTCTTTTCAATATAAAAATGATCAAAATTTGTGGTCCTGGAAAGCGATCAAGGCAACCCTGGGCAGTGACTTTCCATTTCGATTTTTTTTTTTTTAAACACCAAATACGAGGTGATGGTTGTCATAGCGATGCAGTATAAAAACATTGATTTCTGCTTTAATGAGCACACACACATATAGGGATACTTGAATTATTTATTTAACTATACTCTCTCTGTAGATTGTCACCCAATGTCCCAGCTGACGGGTGAAAAGGTGGAGGATTAAACCCAGACGGGTCACATGTCAGTAATCGTGCGACAAATACGACAGTTCCTGCACGACTCGACTTTTTATGCGTTTCCATCACAGTAAATTTTTTTTTCTACCCGGAACCGAACAAGAGTGCTCTTGCCGTCGTGCGACTGCCACATAGTGCCTCATAGTTCCTCCAGATGTGCATACGCATATACAACCATCTGCTACTCCTCAAATACCACACAAATGCTAACAATGCCTGCAGTCTCCTGAACAGAAAACACTGATTTTTTTTTTTTTTTTTTTGGAGAAACCAAACTAATGATCCTTTGTCAGTCCTTCGAGTTTCAACATACCAGTATATTCAATTTTCCTTCAACAGAAGTATGTTGAGAAGAAAGGAATATTGATTGACATGCTAAATACATACTTGTTTGGTCGCTAAAAAAACCATGTAAATGAGAACAGGCTGTTTCATAAAAGATGTTGAAAACATTGCAGTACAAGAAGTACCGGCTAGTGCTTGTTTAAGTTTTTAATACCTTGCACTTCCAAAGCACCTCACACTAAGCACACATCAATGGTGGCAGAGCTGCCTTCCAAGAAAGTAACCTGACCATTGAGAGCAACTGAGGGTTCGGTGTCTTTCCACTTCACCGTGCAAACAGGAGGAGGCGGGAATTAAACCGACAACCTTCCGATTGGAGGGGCGCCCGCTCTACCAGTGCAGGATGTTTTGCTGATGTGTTTTTTGCGGTTTTCCACCACCAGGAGCAGAGCTGTCCTCTCTGCGGACGTGCGGTTGACATACCACAAAGACGAGCCATTGGTGAGGAGTAGAAACTCACTTTTTGTGGAAGTTTTGCCTACCGCGACGAGCCTCTGTCGTGCCTTCTTGACCACCTGGAAGATGCTAGTGGACCACGCTAGCTGTGCACAGCTCCCTGGTTACTTGACGCTCTCTGCAATTTCCCACTTACTCGCCATGTATGTGGATTGGGAGATCTTGTTCCTTGAACTTAGACCAGGCCTTTTGTCCTTGCACCATTCTGTCAAATCATCCACTGCCAGCTTCATTACTCCTCATTAGAAATCCGCCCATTGATTGCGCTGTTTGAGGAATTTTAGGAATAAATCAGGCCTGGTTGGAGCTTTAGCCAGACCGGCGGATCGGGACAGTGTAAGTAGATAGAGCTTCACCTCCAAACTTGAGACACAATATGTCCGCTCTCGTCTTGGACCACCCTTGGGTCCATCAGGAGGAGCTAGAATATTCTCGCTAGGGACAAAGATCCCCTTGTTGACCTACTCGGTCTGCAACCCGGCTCCAGATTAGCGGAGGGTAAATTGGATGGATGGATGTTTCTCATTACCCCACAGCACTGACTGAATTATATATTTTTTTTTACACTAAGAGAATTAGACAGATATTGATTTTTAAAAAGGGGTCCCTTAATATTCCAATCATCCTTGTTTTTCCATCTCGCTTTTTTGTCTGGAGTTCGGAGTGACCTGTTTTTTTTTTTTTCTACTTCACTTAGGTGACCCCATTTATATTGTTGCTTGAATTGCAGCGAATTTTCTTACTCACCACATTGTCGAAGGTTTGGGCTTTCATCAGGCCGTATGCAGGGTAATCTACCTTCTGAGTTAGACGCACGCTCTTCTGCAGCCTGTGTGGAAAAGCACGACGACGTTATTTTCTTTCTGCTCGGGGAAAAAGAACGACTGATTCGATTGTTTCGCAGATGATGAACTGGTTATATTGGATTTAGAAAGAACAATCACTCTTCATTTTTTGAACTTTATCAAATACCTAATGGAACTGATGAATAAATAACGAACATATTTTTGGAAGCTTTTGAACTGATATAAAAAGGAACGAGAGGAAAAAAAGGGTATTGTTCTCACTTGTATAACCTTTTAGAATCTATAAAAAGCAGCCATTCGTCATTTAACCGGCCAAAAAAATAAATAATAGGGAATTTGTGTATCACTTGACATAATGAAGCTCTAGAGCAGAACGGTTAGTAAACAGTAGCTGTTGCTGAGAACTTTCATAGATTAATAAATACATCTTTCAATGAGGACACTCGCATATAATTTGCAATGTACATATTCTTAAAATTTGTAGAATGTGTGCATCAATAAAATAAAATAAAATAAAATAAAATAAAATAAAATAAAATAAAATAAAATAAAATAAAATAAAATAAAATAAGGCTTCAGGGAGTGTAAGCCAACATGCAAAAGGAGCAGCAACATTCAATAAAATCATGAGGAAGTTTCAAAATCTTAGCGGCAGTGGCTTCATGTCAGGCTTCGGGAATTTTTTAACAAACTGCGTTCTTCCCCATCATTTCTGGAAAGTTCATCACTTAAATTATAAAGCGAAATACTTTTGCCTCAACTACTTTTGATATAAACTAGGCAATTCATGAAAGGAAGGCCCTGTGATGAGCCTGCATGAGAAAAAGACTGGAAATTCCTCCCTGATTCAACCTCCCACAGGACATCATGGCTTTTGGTTATTCAACCATCAAAGTCTTTGGACTATTTCTACTCATTTGTCGCATTACATAATACAGAAGAGTTTATAGAGAGGTCTTACCTCACCCAGCAGGCCCCGGTTATGATCAGTGCCAGTGAACCCGCCACGATGAACACGCTGCTCATTACTGAGAAGAAATACATGCACAGGGTCAGAAGCACGGAGTCCCGAGCGGATCGGACAGGGTCGTACGAAGACATCGTCGGAGCTCGGCGTGAGGAACGGCTGTCGGTGGCTCAGGAGCCTTTGGGAGCGTAAAGCACTAGTACGCTGATGTTGCCAGCAAAGAGGCGTGGCAGAACAAACTGACGGCAATAGAGCTCTGTTCTACAAGCAGCCATACTAAATTTGTGGTCTGTCCCAAGACATGTGGACGCGCGGTCTTGACTTCTTGTGAGGACAAAGACGGCAATTTTAAACTCATCAGGAGCAGAGTGCAGCAGCTCGCTTATTAACACTTATCGAACTAAACGGACTAAAAATTTACAGAACGAAAGGGACCCTTCTTTTGTTACGATCAAGGAATCGCATTATTCCTTTTTTTTTTTTTTTCTGTGAATGGAACCCAGACCGACGGAGGTCTCCGGTGAGATGACGATTCATGTGGATCTCACCATTCGATTGTGTGTAGCACGTTACATCCGAGACGCAATGGGAAAAGGGTTGAAGTGCAGGATACAAGTCTAGATTCTAGTTTTTATTCTAAGGGTCTCCAGACAAAAGGCCTTGACAACTTGGCGTTACACATTCGCCGCACAAATTATAACCCACGTTCTTGTCATTATATAATAAACATAATACCAATGCTGCAAGTCGCTCTAAAATATTTTTTTTTTTTAGCTTACAAATGTGTGATATAAGTAAATCATATATTTTTAAATTCATTTTTACTTGTTGAGGTCATTACCATATGCAAGATCTTTTAAAGGAATAAACAGGTATGGGTCAATATGAGAAATGCATTTTAAGTTTTTTCATACTCATGAAAACCGATGAAAATACAATCATGGACAGCAATTGCAATTAATAAAATTGCCAAAAAAAAATGAATCCTGCATCGCATTCAAGCACCTAAAACGCAAAGAAAAAAACCCAAAACAATCTATCACGGAGGTGCAGTGTGAGCTGGACGGAGGCCCAAGGCGGGACCTTGGCTGACCTTGGGCGTGTGGAACAACTTTAGCATTTCACACTTTTTATTCTCTCTGCAGACTCGGGGTTGGATCGTCTCCACGCGGTACGGTAAAAGGTAAAGCCAAACTTACTGATGAAGATCTGATCGTTGGGAGGGTCTGGGAGGATGACGGGTCCGCTGAGCAGAGCAGGGGTGCTGTTTGCAGAGGCGTTGGGCGGAGCGAGGCTGGTCGGCAAGAGGCTCTGGGTGGTGGGTGGCACTGCGGTTGTAGCTCCGAGGGTGTAACCGGACCCGCCGCGCTGCTCGGATTTGGGTGCTGATTCATCCTGAGAAAGTGGGGCTGAAAAGAAGGAGGAGGGGTCAGCTTCGTCAGCAGGAAGTCGGGGCGCGGCCAGGAAACCCACGCGGGGAAGCTGCGGGTCTCAGCAGTACCTGGCAGCCTGGTCCTCTGCTCACTGATGACTGCGGAGAGGAAGTCGATCTGTTCATCCAGCTCAAGGTAGTTGCTTGTCTTACCTGGAACAGCGAAGAATAGGTCAGGTTGTCTCCTAAGAGGAAGCCGTTCCCTTTTCCGACCCACAAAATGATTGGTCCAAAGTCGAGTGGCCACCAGCCAACCTGGGGCTCGATAGCCCTTTTTTTTTTTTTTTTTTTTTTGCAGCACCTGTAACCTTTTTAGGAACCTGGTGCATTTCTTGGTACCCTATTAAACATGGACCTCAGTTCCTTGTAGTTACGAGGCAGGGTCTTTTCTTACGGTTCAAAAGGAATTCATATGACGCTTGGTGATCGGTTACCGCTTCAGAACTAGTGCAATCACAGGTTGACTAGTTTCCTGTGACAAAATGGACAGAATCAGCAAGAAATGGACCAATAAAGTTCTTAGAACAATGTGTGGACCTTGGCTGTTCTCCCCAGCCCTCCCAGTTAACTTTCAGCCCATAAACCAGAAAACTGTACGCAAACTGTCCATGGATTTTGATGAAAAGGTGGGTTGTTGGATGCTTGTTACAAAGATCGACCAATAGCAGCCGAGAAACAGAGCCATATGCTGCCGCCTGGTTGTTACATCCATTTCCTAGAAATCTGTGCCGCCTTCAAACACACCAAAACATTTAAGGTTTTGTCAAAATTATTGTAAAAAAATTGTGTGCCATTTTCTTTAAAAATACCAGATTGTCGGTCAATTCATGCACAACTGGATGTGATTCCTTCCTGTTTTTTGATATTTTCTGTCAGGTTTCAAGTGTCTCTGCCTTTTGTAGAAGAAGCCAATCGCCAGCTTGATATTGTGATCAAATTTAGTATTTTAGACTTGAAAAAAATTTATGCAAACTTCAGGACATTTTTTTGAAATTTTGATGAAATTCAATTCCTATTTATGATGTAATTATGATAATGACTTTCAAAATGCATCCAATGAGTCATTTTTCAATATGTCCCAATTCGTGATCCACTGAGTAGATATATATTGGACATTTAGGCAGTATCTAAATGCTGCAGTGCATTTGACTGTCTTGACCAACTGATGTCTCTTTTCATTTTTTGTTAAGAATATATGTTAAAGATTTGACAAAATTTCTCAAATGAAATGTCCTCGTACTGATGTCCTGACTAATGTTCAACTTAATATCAATGCCTACATTTTGTCCTGCAGGGAGAAGAGTAGATTGTAGACCATTTTTCACATAAAAAAAAGATCTCCGGTGGCGGCAAATAACTGCCAAAGTGAATATTTAAAATGTTGACTTTTAGATGACCAGCATGCTTATAATACATGCAAGGATGAGTAATAACCCCCGGAGACATTGATGGTTCTCGTCCAAGAAAAGCTGGTGGGTGGAGAACGCACGAGTGTAAAGTCACCGTCCATGAGCGAATAAAAGGCCACCTGCCATTAAAAGAGGGCGTGGAGTGCGAGGAGTATCTTCTTTTGACCACGCAGCGGCCGCGGGAGTCCTCCACCAGGGGGTGCAGGCAGGGGCCGCAGTGGGAGCCGCCTGGCTGGCAGAAGTGGCGTCCTGCTCGGGCGCAGTCCAAACTCCGGGGGCACAAATGGGATCCTGTGAAGAGGACATATTTGAAATAATGCCAGTAGAAATAAAACTACATATTCTATCAGATAATGTCTGCTCCTGACTGCAATAACGGCCCATTTATTTACTTTATTTTACATTCACAACCTGGGGAGAATGACAGCAAAAAGACTGATCAGATATGAGCGGTTGGTTTGTTTGCTTTAAACCGATAGTGTTCAAAACATGGGAAAGTAAGAACAAAAAAACTACTTGGCCAACCATTGTTGCCGTTATAGCTGCCACGGTGTCTGTATATTTCAAAACATTGCCTATATTTATCCATCTTTTTTTTTTTTTTTTTTCAGAAAGCCTTGGTTAAAAAAAAAAAGAAAAACATGTTTCCTCACCTTTTTGCTTAAATTGCAAGCAACTCTGAATTAAGATCTTTAACCCCCTCCCTCATTGCGCCACCCTTCCCATTACAACCAGCAATGGATCTCAATACTTCTGATAGAATGCCCTTGACGAAAAATTAATGAGGTTAGTGAGGTTTGCCTCATTACCGTGGGCGTCCTTACTTACTAGCTCTCTCATTTAACAAGTTCCCAGGAGGCATGGCTTGAGCTTCTCCCACCAGGCATCCGACATTGTCATCTCTCTTATGACTATTGTGGCTATTATTATATCATTTCAGCTATTACCTTTTAACTGTCAGCACTACTGGTATTAATAGTAATCGATCATTTGTGCCTGTCTCACCCAACCCTCATACTCCCCCTCTGTCTCTATCACACTCTTTCTTCCTCGCTTTCTCAGCGCCACCCAGGGCCACTTTCTCAGGCCGGCCACATTGAGATTGATTCTGTCCAAGCTTTTGTGCTGCTTAAATAAAATCTGACTACTTATTTTGCTCCTATTCTACCCTCCCCTTCCAAGAGCCTTGGCTGATTCTGTCTTTACCGTCACACATCCATTGTTTCCACCCCCCGATGCCATTCCTCTTTCCCGATGAGTGACAACGTAGAAATTAACTGGTTTGCCAAACACTTGCAATATCAAAGCATTCAATCAGTTCGATAGGCATTCTGACATCAGAAGCAATAGTCAACAATATTTTGCCAGTTGGAAGCCAGCTGCATTTAGTGCCAACTAAAAGACAGTCACATTTTAATTTGCAAGCTAATATGTGCTCAGCAAAATAACCAATTATGGTAATGAAGATGTATGCAAACAAATGATTTGCAAAAGTGGTCAATCATCATCGGAAATTCCAGGTAATGTGGATGTGCCAACGTGCAACTTGACAACATGTATCATCACACTTTTCAGCCCTTCAATGATTTGTTATACAGGAGGTCCTCAACCTACGATGTCCTCGACTTGTGGCTTTTCGACTTTATGGCAGTGCTACTTTATATATGAAAAATAAATTTCAACTTGAAGCAGTGTGACGTAAAATTCGAACATCCTCTGCAAACGTGTTTGATGGCACGGCGAGAGAACATGCCGTTACGTGGTGTTTTATTTATACCTGCTCTGTCACTCTTTTTGAAACTTTTTATCCTTAAATATGGCTCCCAAACAGGGAGGCAGACTCTTACATTACAAGTAAAATCGGATGTTATTAAAAGGGCCAGAAAGGAGAAGTGCCAACAATAGTTCACAACATTGAACATGAGAAAGGTTCGACGCCCGTGAAAAAAACCTACGGGGCTCATGATTGCGAAGGAAAAGCTTTGAGTTCTTTGGCTGGAAGACAAGAATCAATGTACAGGCGATGTTTTTTTACTGTTTCATTTTTTGTCATTTTTCTGGACTATAATTATGTTAATTTCATTTTCGTATGGCGTAGTAATGTTTCGTGATATATACATAGGACTTTAAAGCATTTTAGGTTGGGTTAGTAAGTTAGGCTGTGGCAGTTCTGTTCCTGTACATGGTAAAGATGAATAATGAAAATGATGGCCTATTCTATTCTATGTTGTCTATTTTAAATTGGGTGTCATGGTGGGATGATTGGTAGAACTAACATTACACCTGGCTATCAAAGACTCTAAAATGGAGGTGACTGCTTGCAAAAGTGATCTGAGTCACAATCACATTTAAATATTATTTCAAAGTGCGATACACATTGGCTGTAAGAAAGAATTGCTTTATGATTGAAAGCAACTTTTCATCCATTAAAACTGCTGAACAAGGACATTGCGTTAGTTAAAAATGTTTTCCTCTTAAAACATAGCTACTGTTAAAATATGTTTTTAATTATTGAACAGAAGAGTTTTTATAAAAAAATCATTAATACCCTTCAAGCCTTGTCACTAGCAAGCTTGGTGATGGCCCTGAACACAGTTTGTCCTCGTGTGACAGCGTTTGCGTGGCCGAGAGAAGGTTGAGGCGAGGAATTATTAGACACGGCCCTGAACGTTAACCCCTTTAGCTCCCCTCAAAGTGTCGCTCTCATCCTTGCAACAGAAACCCTAGGCAGCGGTTGCTATGACAACTGCCTTGGCAACAGAGGTATGACATCAACAGAGGGTTGAGTCACCGCGTAAAAACATTAGTCAAGTGCAACGGGTTTGTCTTAGGCTGTGGCACCCAGATGAGGATCGCACGGAGGAATTACGACAACCAGCATATATTATCAGATATTAGCAGACAACACTAACCAGCAAGGGGGAGGATCAGATAGGGATTCATTCTGAATAAATCTGGAACATGCCGCTCTGTTATGTCCACTTGTTTTATCACCCATTGAAAAGTCTGCAGCAACAGGGATACAAGGTAAATCAAACAAGGTGCATTTCTGCAACACTATATCACTCTTAACTTTGCAAAACACAATGTAGGCAATGTGTTTATGTAACGCTGCCTGCTCGCGCCACGGCCAAAACAGCCCACCTCATTAACACGCATAAGCGTACACACAAGGCTGCAAGAGAAGGGGCTTCTGTGCACAACAGTTTCGCCGCTGTTTTGGTCATCAGTGTGAAGCACTTCAGTGCCGGTACTTCTATTTACCCACTTCATTCCCAGAGTAATGTTTCCGTCCCAAAAAAGAAAATTATATTTATGTAAGTACAGGTGTGAAAACTGGCAAGAAATGAAGATCTGAAATGAATTGAATTGGAAACAAAGCTGGGGCTAAGCTAAAACTAAAGCATATGTTGCTGGAGTGAATGCCAAACTGAGAGTTTCTGGATATATGGAAGTGAACCCGAAGGTATTTCATAACAGAGTGAGACGCGTCACGTGAGATCGAAGAAAAAAAACTTCCATCCCAGGAGAACACAATCAAGCAAAATTAGTGGATTTCTGTCATGACAGAAAACGATCGGTCTCAGACCGATGGAGGCTCTCGTAAGTCTCTCGAGACTGTGGAAGAACCTCTTGGCAGAATCTCGACCTCATCTGCCATCTTGTTTACCATGACACCTGACAGTGATTGGGTTATTTTTAGATTGAAAGTTAACCTTTTTTTCCTGTAAGTCTGAAGTGCAGGAAAAACACTGGGGAACATATAATCTACTGCAGAGAATCAAAGAATAAAAAACTGCATTTCTTGCGGGATGCCCTGATGTGCTAATGTCAGAGCCTACTATGGCTTAAAATGATTCCTCAATTAAATGGAGTGATTCGATTACTACAGTTAGTCAATGTAAACCTTGAGTAATTGTCAAATCATCAAATACGATATTGATGTACCACCTGTATGGCTATTTCTGTTACACAACATTACATTACATTACATTACATTGCATTTGGCAGATGCTTTTATCCAAAGCGACTTACAATAGAGGACATAGGGACTGCAAATACACTTGCAAATACACGATGCACAGGAAATGTACAGAACAGAACAATGTACAGAACAACACCGCTAATGCGACTGAAAGACGGTTGAAAGAGACGGAAACAGTGAGAATCAAAGGGAAGATTCGCAATGACAAAAATCATCAAAAATATGGGATCAGAAAAAGTGACAAAACTAAAGCTAATGTTTGATTGATTCAGTTCTAGTACCCGCTAAAAGTAGGTATTGTGGAGCGCATACTTAAAGGAACTGTTAGCCAAGTAAGAATTTCTGGACCAAATGGAGACTTGCATTGTCCAAAATGGCCGCAGTTATCTTTAGGGTGGGACACATATGTGTGTATATAGCCATTTAACAACAGAATTGTCTTATGACAGAGTAATTCTGGACGGCCCTCCTAAAAATGATTAACAAATGTCCAAAACTCCCCCATGATCGAACCCTTGTCGACAGCAGCAAGGTACCTTGGACAGATCCCTGCTCGATGTGGATGGCTTTGGGAAGGACAGGCACACATGCAGAAGGATCTATTACTATTACGACCAAGAACAATTGCTGAAATTAAATGATAACTTTAATAGTCATAATAGTAATGGCGGATGCCCGGTCAGACCGCTAGAGAAGATTATGACACGTCCCATAGGAACCTGAGAAATGAGAGAGCTCAAGCACTCGGATAAAGCTATGGAGTTACTATAAAATAATAATAATTATAATAATATCAACAATGATAACTTTTTCTTTTCCAAAAAGCCATCCGGTAACTACTCACTGTGGAATTGACAATCTAATAGCGCGCTCTTTTTTTGACATTGCTAGCTTGACTGTGCAGTAGCAGTAGCATTAGCCACAGGAAACAGAAATATAGGAGACGCCAGGCGATTATGTCGAATTGACAATAGTTTTAGTGTATTTTTTTTACATGCTGAAATTGGAACGCACCAGCCCCAATATGTAAGTATAAAACTGTGTAGAAATAAAATACCAAAAGTGTATTGATATACTGTGTCGCATTAAAGTCCGGCACATCAGGCAATCACCAGATCCGGTCATGTAGGGTGCTTTAGGACAAAATCAGATATGCTTTTTAATTTCAGATAATATCATGTGAATTTTAGGTAAATATGGTACAGAAATATGTAACTGAGTTTGCTCAGTAACTGGGCAAAAATTTGTTAAAAAGTCTGTTTCTATTTTTTGATATTCAAAATTATAACATGACACATTCCATAACACCAGCAGAGCCGCTTGGGAATGTGAAATCCGTCCAGCCAGTCTCAGAGATATGAGCATGCTCCGTGACAGGACGACGGTACGTCTGAAGGCAAAAATCAGGAGGCCAAGTGAGAACCCTCAAAATAAACCGTGATGTCAGAAGGCCGTTCTGACAGCCGGAACGTGTATGTGATACCCAACAGGCCGCTCTGCCTCCATTACTATAGCCTACCTGATGAGCGCCCGGGCAACGTCCTGTTCTATCGGCTTAACAAGAACTGAAAGCTGCAGTGCCCACCGGCGTTAATTCGGGTTCTGCTGTACTTCACGGTATAACAAACCATCTTAGCGCTTACGCAGCGGCGTGACACAGAATCGAGCTCTACTGTCAACATGACCGAAGTTAAATGGACGTGAGGCAGCTGGAGGCCTCAAACTAGTGGGCCAGGGTTGAAAATGTCCCACACCATCACAATTGACAAATTGATGCTCCACGCACACTCGTGTTAATGGGGATGACCCCGTAAATCAAGGGGAGCCAATGAGACGGGTTCAGCTTGCGAGCAACGTGATGGCCACCCCTGCACTAGACTATCCCAAAAGAGTATGTGTGAACATTAACTGCCTGGATGAACCTGGAATTCACAGGATGCGGCAATTTCATCAATACAGGCGCAAACATTTCTTTTGTCTTTGTTTTTGTAGAACAAAAACAAGAACAGGACAATACACATTGGTCGAAGGCCGATGCAATCACACAGCCAAAGTGAGAGATGACCCCCGAATCACGGCTGTCACTTATTATCCAAAAACACTTCCTGCACTAATCTTGTTTTGGCATTACATTTTCATAACACCAGCACTTTGGGTGGGTGAGAACATAGACCTTCTGACTCCAGGTCTGCACAATGTAAAATGTCAAAATGGGGGCATAAAGGAAGGTCTTACAAGGCACCCACCTCACAACTGTGTTAGCACTGCTATGCAGGACAGCTTTGGACACAGAGTAGCAAGGCCACATTGTCGCCTACTGGACTGGCAATTATAACATTGTTTTTTTTTTGTTTTTTTTTTAATCACAACTGGTGAGTAAAGAGGGATTAGATAAACCTTTGATACATGTGCTTACAGGGTAGAGTTAATTCTATGAATGAAAAATGCATTAAAAAGATGCATAGAGTTTTTCTTTTGCTAACGCTCCATGTCTGGATGAACAAAGCAAATTGTTACTCTGCAGATTGATGGCAGAGTTACAGTCTACATGTGCCTCACCAGCTGATGCCATATTCTAAATTAATTTCTAATTAGTTTCCACATCTCCCCAACCCTCTGTGATAAAGCCTGATTATATATGACAATTAATTCAGCGTCGTCAGGCTGCTGTTGTATAATCCTGCCATAGCAACAGGATCTGTTCGGTTTCCTTTTGCCTCTCAATTGAGGGGCTTTTTCACTTCAAGAGTCTGGGAAGTGTTCGGTATACGAGTACGGAGGACGAGGGCAGGCACTGATCTCGGCTGACTGGAGTTCATTAGGCTACTGTGAGTCCAGATGGGGTAACAGGGAAGAGGGTGTTGATCTGTCTCTCTGACAAAGATGGCCTTTTTGCCTCCTCTCTCAAACCATCTGTTTGACAATGCTGCCCTCAAAGGGGTGACCCTTGTCTCCTGTTTTGGTCTGTCTGTTTGTGCAGAAGTTGTTTTGGTCCTTGGCCATGGCAGTCTTTGCACTTTGCAGCAGATATTCATTTTACAGCTTGTCATTATGCATTTCATCCTTGGGTTGCAGTCATTTCTGTCTCTTTATACTGTCCCTGCATTTATTCTTGCCTTTGCTGTTGCTTTTGGGTTTTGACGCATGATTTTAAGGCCTCCCCAATGTGCTTTGCCGTTGTTGTCCTTCTCTCAAGAGGCGGGAATGTTCTTTGTTTGATGGCCGATGAGAGTTCTGTTTGATTCAAATGAATCCAACAGGGTACAAAATGGCGTATGCTACGAGGTTGATCTTGCTGGGCAGGATGTTTTCCCTTAGCAGTAGCCATTAGGTATCTCCAACGAAAAGAGGCCAATGTTGCTGCAATGTATAGATGTTCCAAGTGACTTGAGTCTTAGAAGGGCTCCGTCCTTCTGTATCTCTGGCAGACCATAGATAAATGGCATGTTTTCTCCTGCGTGTTGATGATTATAGAGTAGTTTGTCTAGTGTCCGTTTTCTAGTTTTGGTCAGAACCTGGCAACTTTCCATGTCCATTTTTGAGCGGTAATCCTCACCGTCCAGAACTACCGCGTGTCAACCTTTGTCAGCTTGTCTCGAAGTGATGGCAGTGCCTTTTTCTCTTCAACGGTGAGATTAAGCTTCCCAACCAGAATGTTGATTAGATCAACAAATTAGAGATTACCCCCCCGCAGTCAGTCTGAACAAGCTCAAATGCTACAAGATGTTACATCAAGTACCACAACCTACACCTGCACTGACAAGACCAGCATCTAATCACATCCGTCTTCCGCCTATCTGGGGTCGGGTTATGGAAGCATCGGCCGAAGCAGGCAGACCGAGACTTGCTAATCCAGAGGCGTTCCCAGGCCATCTTACAGACACAGTTCCTCCGGGCTGTTCTTGGTCTTCTCCAAAAGAGGCATCCTGACCAGTGGACCGAGCCACCTCATCTGGCTCCTTGCGAAAGTGCCTAAACACTGACAACATAGAGGCGGTTGCATCCCAAACTCCATTCTAAAGGATGAGGATTGAACTGGAACAGCAACTAGTAATCAACCAAGCTGGTTGAGTAAGAATAAAAGCTAAAAATGACATTCTCAATTGTCACATTTGAGCTTTCTAGCAAAGAGGGTGAAGGCGCTGAAAACGAGATGGGGATCGATGCAGAAATCCAAAGGTAGCATTCGGGATAAGGACACCTCCATCTTCAGTGTCCAAAACAAGGGGGGCGTCAAAGGAGGCATCCCGACCAGATGCCTTAACCACCTAAACCGTCAAAACACTAGCAGCATACGTACAGTTGCAACCCAAACTCGATTCTAAATCGAATAGGAACAGCAATCGATAATCGACCGATGCTCAACAATGTCATTCTCGATTGTCCGCAACCATCATCGCCCAAAATCCAAGTTTCTACCAAGAAGGGTGAAGACACTTTGGAGTGATAAAGAGATCCACGGTAGCGTTAGGGATCAGGAGCTGTTCTAGCAGGTCTTGATATGCAATGTCCAAAACAAAGACACAAAATGCTTAGAAAAGTCCAAACCGGCTGTTTGGATGTCATCACTTCATCCCAGCGCGCAAAGAGGCCTGCAAACGCAACAACTTATTTGTTTGTTTTAACGTTTGCTCTCCTCAGCATCACCGACTGGGAAACCCGGCCCGGAAAGGCAGGTGGCTTCCGGAGAACAATGGAGATGCGAATCCTCTGGAGGATCTGGCTTCATCCGCCGGAGTCTTACCTGTCAAGCAGGAGCTCAGAGACAGCAGAGCCGCGAGCACCGCAGCCTGACCGAGCGGCGGGGCCCGCATCCTGGCCTCGGCGGCGGCGGCGGCGGCGACGGCGGCTGGCAGCGGACACGGTATCCAACCGGGGGAGGCGGCGGTTCATTCCGCCATACCGTCACGGCGCCGGGGATGGGGATGTTGTGAGGTGAGAGGTGGGAGGGGGGGGTGTCGGTAGGTGGAAGTCGTGCGGCGGTCGACGGGCACTCGGTCGGTTCCGGCGGTTCGGTCGTTGCGCACCTGCGACCGCGATATCCCCACGCCACGGACAACCGCTGACCGTTGGAGGCGGGGATGCTGGTGGTGGAAACGTGACACGGTGACGTCATCGCGCGGCGTTGCCTCCATGATGCCTTCAAGAACCGAGATGATAATCGGACAGTTTCGTTTTTTTTTTTCGTGCGCGTCGATCAGCGGACAGAGATGCGTTTAGGTGATTTTCTTTCACCGTTCCTTTTTTCGACAATTTTTGTTCATATTTAATAGAAAAACACGAAAATAATTTGAGTAAAGAAAAAAAAATCCGCGTTGAAGTTTCAGGAAGTGACGAGAAATATTTTTAGAAATAGCAATGCAAGAAAAATAATTTGTATTACAGCATATCAATGTGTACATTTTTTTTTCATATAACATTTTAAGTAAAAACAATTGATAATTTCTTGTCATTTTATTTAAGGTCCTGTATCCATGCTTTGAATGAAATCAAATGAAAAAGCTTTCTGTTTGTGAATGGGCTTAGGCTGGGTTGAAGCCATTTGAAAAAAAGAAAAAAACAAAACAGTAGTATAGTTTTTAGTTTTATAGGATAAACTTAATTAAAAAGAATATGATCCCATTAATTGGACCAGTGATGCTGGATAAATGCATAGACTTTGCAATGACAGTCAAAAGAGGAAGGAAACAAAAGCTAAAATCTATAAAAACACAACTTAAATAGCCCAGAAAATTAATCTTTGAAAAAGTTGAATTGCTAATGATGTTTAAATGTCCTCCCAGCACCCTTTCAACCACAGCTGTGTTTTCTCCTGGACCATGGCGTGAACCATGAACGAATAAGAACGAACTGAGGTCAGAGGTCAACACCTGGGGGCTTTTTAATGCTGAAAAGGCAGCAACACTGAGGATGGGGAATGTTTGTGTTTTTTTGTAATTTGGAGAATGGTCCTAAACAGCGCTGGTCTCACAGCGTGTCGTTTGGGTGTGCTCACCGCTGTCAAGGAAGAAAACCGCAGGTTTAACCAGACCTTTTGCAACGTCACATTTATGTAAGGCTTCTTCTCGACGATTCGTCTTCCTCCTCTTCTTTCGGCTCCTCTGAAACCAGGGATTACATGGCAGATCATCTGTCTCCATCTTGTCCTCATCTTCATGTGTCACACCCACTTGCTTGCTCATCCTCCTTCACCACATCCACTAATCTCGTCTTTGGTCTTCCCCTGTATGACAATGGACCTAAATAACAAGAACATATCAGAATTCCCACTGATGCAGTGGTACCTGAATGCCACAGCAGAAGCTTGTTTTGGGTCCCACATAGATGATACATTTACAGTCATGCCTGTGCTGCAGTACAAGCGCAATATGTGGGTGAGAGACGCAAACGTACGGATTACTCCGAAAATGCACAACAAAAGAAATAGTTCACGATATATTCATTTTCAAAATTGGCCTTTGTTATTATGAGACCCTAAATGTAGTGTTTCAATTGGCTTCTGTTCTTGTAAAATTATGGAAAGATGTGACCTTTTTACGATTATGATGGCACTTGTTTCTTGAAGTTAGTTATTTTTCATGTGATTGTCGCCTTATCAATGACCATGATTGAAAATTAACACTGAATTAAAACTGAAAAGATGTGCAATATGATGTTTGTTAATGCATTGTCCACCTACCTTTGAGACAAATGTGCACATTCTGCTATTGTACCTCTTTCTTATATTTAAATTAACAAATAATGATCTTTCAACAACTGATCTTTTAACGACCAAAGACCACATGGATAAAACAGATATTTAATAGATGATTTATTTTCAATATAAGGTCAAGTGAATCTAAAAGTACAGGGTCAAATCAGGAAGAATGGATGTATATTTATAAAAAAAATCTGTAAAAAATAGCAGTTCTCTGGTCCCTGGCCCATGGAAGTATTTTTACATCATATACACAAAGCTTTCTTGGTGCTGGGATTAAACTCGAAGCCGTTTTTGTCCCAGAACACTTTAAAAGAAATTGTCACGTCTTGGATCGGTGTCTCGGATAAATGGAAGTGTTGAGGAAGGGTGGACAGGAAAGGACAGGCCTTTGAGGACTTTTGGAATTTTGGGAGTTTCAGAACCTACAAGCTATATTACACCAGCCAATCTTGAAGAAAGAAAAAGAGACATATTACGGAGGGTTTGTATTTCATAGTACACCAGTAATACACCATGAAGTCACCATTGTGCCCGACTGATACCCAGTGATTAGAAAACAGGATTTGTGATCAAAGTGGATTTAACTCTGGCGAGGCCGTGGCAGGGAGGTGTTTAAGAGCTGCTTAAGAGCTGGTGTTTAAGAGCTGCTTAACTCCGCCAGGCGAGTGACAGTGAAGCCTGAAACTGGTAAAGAAACAAAACACAAAAACATTACACAGTCAGTCAGTGGGACGTGTCGTTGCGGTCATTGCTCGCCGCCTCTGGAGCTGTGTGGGCACTCTGCCCCTGGTCCACCCCCACCTCTTCCCCCTTCTGCTCCTCTTGGGCCTGCTCTGGCTGTATGTCTGGAAGCGCTGCCGCCGCCGCCACCACCGCTACCGCCGCCGCCGCTACCGCCGCCGCCGCTACCGCCGCCGCCACTTCCTCCTCCTCGGTCTCTTCGCTGGTGGGCGACTGAAAACCGCTGTCGTCGTGCAGAGGCGGGGGGAACGTGGCCGTCGGCCCTTGAGGCCTGTCTGACGGGGCTGCCTCCGGAGGGGGCTGCAGAGACACAGCCTCGGAAGAGGGCGGCGGTGAGGCCTCCGCCTCGGAAGAGGGCGGCGGTGAGGGCTCCGCCTCGGAAGAGGGCGGCGGTGAGGGCTCCGCCTCAGCTGGAGGCACTGCTTCCTCCGATGATTCCTGGTCAGAGGGGGCCTGTTGCTCTGTCGCCACCTGGCTTCTGTCTGCCATTTCCTTTGTGGGTGACACACTTTGTCCAGCTGATTCCACCACCGCCACTATTTCTTTATCCTCCACCTCCTCCTCCTCATCCTCCTCCTTCGAGGCGGAGCTAGTTGATAAGTCTGGCAGGTCCTCTGTGTTCACATCATCCTCGTCGGTGACACCGGGCACTTCGATCACAGACACGACCTGCTTCATCCGCCTGGCCTTCTGGGACTCCTGGCCGTTTCCATCGGCGTCCCCCCTGTACTCGCCAGCCCAGTTGATGGCGGCCTTCTCTCCGAGCAGCTGGAGACTGGGGTCACTGTTACTGAGGACGATGCTGTCCCTGTACAGGTTGTGCCTCCTCTGGATCGCAGCCTCCTTCAGAGCTGTGGGTCGAAACAAGGACAGTTTGTTAGATAGAAGTGAAACAACCGCAGTTTAAGTAAAAAAAACAACAAAACAAAACCAAACTGCAAGCTGTTTTACTAACTTTCTATTTTGACCCATTGTGAGCTAGTCACAGTGAAAATGAATTGAGGGTGTGCCTGCTGGTTATTTGAAAAAAAAAAGAGGAAGCAGATAGCATCCGTGGAGGGCGGCTACTTGACGGTCATCATGCCGTACTTCTTCCATTGTGAGGAGACTTGAAAAGTACAGGCGTCTGGCAATAACAGGGCAGTGGATGGAAGTGTGGTATGTTGTGTTGCAAGAGGGACTTTTCAACCTCAAATGATTGCAAAGGAAAATGCTGACACTTCGTTTTCTTGCACCCCCAAGCTCCAGAGTGATAAATCGAGTTGATTGCACCACATAGAGCCAAATCTAAAACGTATTAAAACATAACAGCAATTTGTATGAGAGTAGCCGCGGGATGCGGCGATGGTGGGAAAAATATCTAGCTAAAAGGAACTTGGGCCGGGGGTGGGAAGGGGGGGTGGGGGTTGAGTGGCTGCAAAACCAAAACACTGATCCCTGCGCTGTGGCGTTCTGGCCCGGTTGAGCCTCCTGCTCTCCGACCCCCAACCTGTGCCCCCAAATTCACATGCTGAGCATGAGAAAATCTCCAAGGACCCAGGATTTCCCCCGAATTGGCTGCCGGTTATGTCTGACGGAGGTTTGGGAATGTAACTATGGTGAGCCAAAGTAAAACAAACCAAATCTGTGGAGGTCGACAAACTTAAATATGATTCCGAGGAAGGACTTTATTTTTTTGCATAAACACGTGGGAACTCTAGGGATTTGAACCATTCTTCAGCAGACCTGCTCTATACTCTGCATGCCTAGTGATGAATGTTCATCGGAGGGAGACTCACTCATGCTGATGTCCTTCATGACAGAGTGCAAAACCACCTCCTCAAATATGTTTTCCACCAGGATGAAGCGGGAGAAGTCTTCGAAGATCAGCTCCTTGAACTGCAGGACCTCCTATGGTTGAGTAGCAATAGATTAGTTATTATAGAGTTATAAAAGTTGAATAGTAACATTCATTTTCATTTTACTATTTGAGGGATGACTGCTCCAAAGTAAAATCACTGTATAAAATTAGCAGATGTAAAAATCGCTAATAATATTCAGAAGTTGATATTTTGGCTCTGTTCTTGTTTGTTCACAAGACTTTAAGCAGAAAAATTGCAGACAATTTCACAATAAAATTCATATCAAAAACTTCTGATGGTCATATTTCTAGTTTTCTCTTAATATTTGAAGTTTCTCGTTGATATTTAAGAACTAAAGTGAATCTATGAGTAGGAAAAGTGAAAAAAATAAAAAGGATAATTACTAATATAACTAATATAAAATAGGGAATTGTCTAGAACTTCATGTGGACTTTACATTTATGAATCAAGATTTTTTTCCATTTAATCAACTTATCTTGGCTAAACAACGTTTTGGAAGGCGACTAAAAGAAACTATTAAAATCAAATTGGTTCACTGATCTGACATTTCAAATTTGAAATTTAGAACTTAGATTAAACTACGGTTCTATCTAATATTCATTTATGGGACAGAAATTCATTTGTGAATAGTTTGACGGATGAGATTAGACAAGAATTTGTGGACTCTGATGTTTCGCAGACAATAATGTGATCTCTGGTGAGAGCAGAGAGCAGGTGGAGCAAAGTCTAGGAGGTTTACTCTGGAAAGGAGAGGAATGAAGGTTAGCCAGCCACAGCAAGACAGAATTATGGATGGAATGTAAGAGGAGATGAAGTTAGTTGGTGTGAGAGACGAGGATGCAGAGGAGAGGGTTAGACGAAGGCAGATGATCGGTTGCGGCGACCCCTGTAGGGAGCAGCCGTGAAGAACTGTAGAAGAGATATGCAGATGATAGAAACAACGTTTGGGATCATCTGCAAGAATCAATGTCATCTGCTCTTCCAGAACAACTTCAAAAGTCTACTTCTTGTCTTCAGGAGACCAAACACTGTGATTATTTAACAAATGCGGTAGATCCGTGACTTTTATGCCGTCTTATTTGGGGAAATCTGCTCGGCGCCGAGGGAGGACTGCTTTTTCTGGACACTCACCGGGGAGCAGGAGGGGCTCAGCTGCTTCAGCATGTAAGGGATGAAGATCTGGAGCAGGGCCTCGCGGAAGAACCGCTTCCTCACGGTGCTGCTGTCGTAGTCGAATTTCTGACAAGGAGAGAGGATGGCGTGGAGATCAGCCTCGGGAGTATTAGGTCTTCGGAGCACTTCAGAAGATCCACTGGGTTGCACTTGCGATCACCACTTCTGGGTGTTCTGAGCCATTTCTCTTCACTTCTCAAGGCCCTCAAGTAAATTGTGATCTTGTCAGCAGAGGTTTAATTGAATTGTCGCTGTGCCCCATTTTATGTGAGAGAGAGCAACCAAGTGGGGGAAGTAAAACCATGTGAGCAAGTAAACAGGAGTGCTTACACACGCACGCACGCACGCACGCACGCACGCACGCACGCACGCACGCACGCACAAAGTGTCAAGAGTGCCTACAAGAATTCCGTAATACAAAAACATGTTGCTATTTCAGGGTTTTGAAAGCTGGATGAACCCAGTATTATTGTTAGCATTCCAGACTAAGTCATGGCAATAAATGAAACAGCTCTGTAGGCGGTTTGGACATGGACATACACAGATATGGACACACACATGGATACACACACAGACACGGACACACACGTGTGTGTGGTAAGACCCGGGGGATGACTGAATTTGCGAGTTCGTGTTGATGGCAACAACTCCAGTCAGTCAATCCAATGTCCCCTGTGCGTTCTTTACCTTTATGACCCTTTCCTGGCAGCGCTGGATGGTCTTGCAGAGCTCCTCTGAACCTTGGGACTCTAAACTCTGATGGAGGATCTGCTCGAAGGTGTAGACGGCATCATCCATTTGCTGCGGGGGTAGGGGGGACTTTCATTAGTTTGTGTTTTTTTTTTTTTCCAACCAGACTTTGCAAGTCAAATGGTTCCAACATTATCCTCTGCGGACTAAATAAATGATAGCATTAATTATATTTTTGAAAATTAAACAAAACAACTTGTTCCAAGATGGTGCCTGGGCCCATGATCACAACAATATCCCTCCCAGACCCC
The DNA here is from genome assembly GCF_037954325.1 of Fistularia commersonii. Lineage (NCBI taxonomy): Eukaryota > Metazoa > Chordata > Actinopteri > Syngnathiformes > Fistulariidae > Fistularia > Fistularia commersonii. Next base: position 8,119,664 of record NC_141305.1, read on the forward strand.
AACTGGAAGGAAACCAAATCGTCAGTGTGACTTGTTGGGCCCGTCCCAGTGCTCAAAAAGAATGGTTCAAGAGTTTCATTGGGGGAATAATTTAATTCCACTTTTATGAAAGTTGGCATTATAGGACTTTTTGGGAGGCTGTCGTGTTCACTGAACACATGTGAAATCAGGAACGGCATCGCCAGCCGAGCCTGTGAGCGGATCAATCGAAGATAAGAAAAAATGGGTTCTCTTTCAATTGCCAAAGACATTATTTTCCCGATTTCTTTAGATAGTTGGTGTGTGAGAAACTGGATGCAGAAGAGTGTTAGATGGAGGCAGATGATTGGCTGTGGCAACTCCTAAAGGGGGCAACAGAAAGGAAAAGAAGATATTTCTTGATAATCAGGTGGAAACTTTCCTGTAATTTTAAATATATCTAAAATTAATTTTCATCCCACGTCTCAATTTAGGTTGACTGAATCCATAAGGTCAATTTATTTCTTGTTACTTTAATTTATTCTCAACCACTTTAAAGTTGAAATACTGCCTCAGGCCAAGATGCATCCTGAAAAGGAAATTTTAGTATCTCCTACTTTTTATTTAGAATAGATCACAGCAACTCCAGTGCCGCAAGATGAATTTATTGTTGTCCCGTTTAACATCTTTATTCAGTCGAATCAGTGTGGTAAAGTGCCCTATGAGGACGGATGTATGAGAGGATTTGAAGGAACGCAGAGTTAAATGCGCAGCTCCTGGACAATAGCTGAACTTTAAGCGACCTCAAGTTAAAGTGCAGTCGCTCCCTGCTGAGGAGTTCTGTGGAAATGAGTGGGGGCCTGAATGCCTTGCTGGATAACCCCATGTAATGACTTTCTGTGTGAACCAGAGCGGCCAGAAGCTAAAATGGATATCCATGGTTGGTTAGGGTAAAGAAAATATCCTGTTTTGGGGGCTTCAATATCATGAATTGGTATTCGAAAGGGGCGATGGAGGGTGAGATTTTGAGATATTTCAAATCTCAACCTGCCGTGAGGGGAGGAAATAGCCTCCGGGCAGAAAAAAAAGCAGGAAGCGTTACAGCCATCTGGAGTAAAGAATGGAGAGGAGCTCCAAAGACCGGAGGGTCTGCGGTTAGTCCTCAGGAAAGGTTGCTTGAATATGTAAAAATGTTTTATGGTGCTGAAAGGCTTTTTAAGACTTTGACTTGCCCACAAATTCCTTGACTTGAGCACAGCAGTGGGGAGAAGCATCAAAATGTATAGTTTTACCGAATGGTAAAATGATAAAATGTTCAATCGACAACAAAACTTGTTGAAGGTGTTATGAAATGAGGTTCTCGAAACAGAGAAATGCGTTTAAACATTTTCTGAAAATGATGATGGTGTCTAGGACGTTTAAATGTATAAAAATATACGGTCTCAAGATTGCATCTTGCAAAGTGTTATTCAATTAGAAAGAATTATCTTTTAGGATAGTTCGCTATTTTTCCTGCATTCTGGGAACTGCAAAAGGCTTGGCAGTGCTGTAAGTCACTTTTGGAAAAGACGGCTAATTAATGCCGAATAACAATGAATCTGATATTCCCGTTGTCGCTGCAGGAGACAGAGCCTGAGTTGGAGAGGTGAGCTAATGTCAGTACCGCCCCTGGAGGAAAACCATACAGTGTTTCAGATCAAGAACTGAATATCAAGCTTTCAAAAAAAAATCCACAATGAGAACTTGAAACCATGACATCAGGGATAACAAATGAATATTACTTCCATTCCATAAAAAGATTGTTGATTGAGGACAAGCTGCGGCTAATAACCAAGAAAACTTGGTTAAGAAACAGACGAAATGTTTGTGAAACTAAATCTAGCAGATGTGATGCATTAAAAAAAACAAATGTTTGTTCATCATTGTAAAAACAGACCCGATCTCCATCAGAAAGTTACTTACATGTAATTTTCAGAAATACAGATCAAATTCAAAATCGCGCATGCACTTCTAAGGATGTCAGTCACCTCTCTCATCAGCATCTGGGCCCTCTGGATGAACACCGATGGGCTGGAGACGTCGAACCTCTGCTGTAGTCCCTCCAGACTCAGCTGCTCAACCTTGTCGTAGCAACTCTGCATCTTCACCGGGTGAAAGGCAAGCATTGAGATCTTCTCCATGTGCTGGATGGGGGAAGTGTAGAGTGATTAAAGGTTGAAAGATTATCAGCATTTGTAATGGTTTTGACAGCAAAGACTCAAATCAGTGTGATGGATCACAAGTAACCTGTGCCATGGTCTCCTTGCTGCCATCGTTGAGCGTGTTCTTGCTCATGTCCACCAGCTCGCTGAAGAAGATGTCCCGCACCTCGGTGAAACCCCGGCTGGTCGGCTCCATCAGCGCGTCCAGGATGGAGCTGATGTACGGCTCGATGCTCACCTTCAGGAGCTTCTCAGCTTTGGGCAGGACCACCGCTGTGGAAGACCGTGGTGAAGTTAACTCGTGTGAGGACTACAGATTCATTGTGTGCAATAGGAATGTTGCTATTTCGACAGTGGGGGAGCGGGAGTGGATCGCCACCTCGGATCTTGTTGGTGACGTGGTCCTTGGAGGTGATGATCTGGTCCATGTCTTTTCGTATCAGAGCCTCCAGTGAGGGAAGGCTGGCCTCGCACTTTCGCACCGCCGCTTCATACTGGGCTTTGCACTGGTCCTGCACCAGGCTATAAACCGCAGCACTGATCTGCACACACACAGCCCGACATGACACTTTGAAATAGTCAAAAATGCAAGCTGTGCCACTAGGGTTCGGATCTTTTGTCCACCCTTTTAGTCACAGCCCAGAGTTTGTGATAATAATTATTATAAACCCTACTTCAAAACAGGATTTTCTATGTTTTTTTTCTTCCCTAAAGCAAAAACTAGGGCATTCTTACCAGCATCCAGTTCCTCTGCCTCTCCGGGAGTTTGCCCTTGAGCCGAGGGCAGATCAGGTCCCTCAGTTCTGGGAGGAGACCCTCCATCACAAGGTTGGAAAGGATCTTTTAAAAAAAAAAAAAAAAAGAATACAACACAACGGTCAGTAGTGAGATGAGCATAATATATATAAAATATTAGTTGTTTGAGATGTATAATGTATAATACTTTCTTTTTTCTTTTATCTACCATCTACATAGGGGGACAGTGTACCCCTCCTTCCTGTCACCCAACCTCACGACTTTCATTGGCTGGGATCAATGGTGCTTAAACCGTGACTAACGCGGTTAAACAAGAGAAAATGGCTAGCAAATTAGCGAACAAAACAAATTGGTTTTGTCCAACAGCTAATTCACTCAGCAGGGCGTCTGAGGGTAGTTTCAGAGCAGAATCATCACAGCGGCCTTTCGTGAAAATGGTACCCCTGACTTTTAACATAAATGCAGCAGCAACAAAAATCTTTAAGTGTTTCCCTAAAAAAAATAGAAAAATGCCCTTGCAATACTTATTTGAAGAGAAAGTGTATACATGACTCAAAATGATCTAGATGCATTTGAGTCAGGACAGGTGCTCATTCTTTTTTTGTGTAAAAAACATCCCTTTTAAACTTTCTCATAAGAGATGATTAATCTAAAGTTTATTTTATTATTTTTTTAACAAAATTTTGACGGAAAAATATTTAAGACAACGACAATTTTGAAATTAATTTTTTTTTTTTTTCTAATTACGGCAGCATCTCCATCCAGGCACCAGCTACAGTATTCTGGAGCTAAACAGGGGTGTTGGAAGTTACAGGTTGGGCATGCTTACCTGATGAGGGGTGCCACACATCATCTCCCAGGTGCCGTACTCGCCTTTGGCTTGGCGGAAGAGTCGCACTGCATCCGTAAACGCAGGCGTTTGAACTTTGTTCTCCTCCGGCAAACCTGGAGCGGGAACACGATGGAGCCATGATTGATATTTCAAGCCACTGATTTACTGCACACTAGATCGACCAACTCTGAGGAGTCCCCCCCACCCCCTTTTTTTTCCCTGCTTGAGATTTGCTGATTTTTCAGACACTGTCGCATAATTCCTGCTCTTGATCTCACCACCCTGATATTTTTAAGTAAGTAAGTGGAGATACATTCCAACAAGTGGCTGTTTCGAATGTTTACAGACAACCTGACCAAATATGGTAAGGGACACGCTTGAGAAGACCCGCTGTGTAGGAGACACTCTGGATTGGGTTCTTCAGGACTGTCGTCTTTCACAGCAATGGGCTCAATGTCACAGAAAGAAGTTTCTGGGAGTTAAGTGCTACTACTTAAGCAAAAAGCTGGATCTTGTCACCCGCATGCAAATTAAGACAGAACTATGTTGCGTCACGTTCATTTAATGGGTTACGATTAAGGTCAAGGCGTCGGGATCCAGTGACGCAGAGTCACTGTCTGGACGAAATGTGCAAATAGCTTGTGTTGTGAGGCTCGTACAACTGTGTACGAGCAATCTCAGGTGCTTGTATAGAATCATTCAATGGAAAAAAAAAAAAAAACTAAGCTACTTTTTTTTTTTTTTTTTTTGAGAAAATGTCAAGAAAGGGACGCCTATTTCTCCAAGGACAATACTACTTTATTTTAAATACTTTTTGAACAAACTGAAGGTCAAGTTGTAGAATTTCAGCGAACTTTCAATCAACGTTCCTTATAAATCAAGGCGCATGGTCCGACGTTGCTGTATCTTCACAAGCATGTTATTTTAATTTGTTTTCTATAAATTTTACATACATTTTTCAGTGTGACTTGAACTAGCAGAGCAGTATGAAAATGGAAGAAGTGTTGTTCTGTGAGCTATTGTGCAGACAAAACAATTTCATTGACAATTCCGATCAGGAGGGGCTGAAACTCAAACCCTGATTTCTGATCTGAATTAAATAAACAGTGCTTGTAACTAGAGGTATTTTGGGGTTGAGGGTGAATTCATGGAGGGGGATATGCAAACGTGTGTATATATATATATATATATATATATATATATATATATATGAAAAGGAGTAGCTCTCGCTCCCCTGGTTTTCAGCCTTTACTGGTGACCTAAAATCGCCAATAGTTAATTTGAAAACATTTCCTTCAGTATATTAAAAAATAATCATGAATTGAATATGGTTTCACCAATGGTCGTTTTCCTATCATTGCTCAGGGACACTGATAGACAATGGTAGACAACATTCAACATTGTAAATTATCGAAGCCTCTGAGGAAACTGATGGAAACGTATCTTTATTGTGAGAATTAATATTTATATGGCTTTAAATGGAAACATGGCTGATGTTCCAGAGCATACTGGAGGACTGTACCTCCAATCTCATGATATTTGACAATGAAAAGGTTTAAAATGGGACACATCAAATGATATTTACATTGCATGTTCCTGGAGTCACAACACACAATTTCTAGTTTTGAGTACACTGTCTCTTTTTCATGCCCTATAGATGTATGTAGATTTGAAGATTACGGAAGAACATACGAATAAAATGGGTTTCATTTTTCTGTTGCTCACTCTGCGACACCAGCTAGTGATTCTGTGCGCAGAGATTCAGGAGCAAAAACCATATTAACAAGATAAAATAAAGATTTTAAACTGGCTATTATTTTGCAAAAATACATGTCACTTAGTTGAGTGATATAGTCATTTTTTATTCAGGTTGACAGCGGACCACATGCGATAAAACAGTGGGACATGGAAGCAGATGGCAGTTTTGGTTTGCTGCAGATGCATAATTTAAGTTAGGGTTTTTATTTCCTAGATACCATTGGGACTCAAATAGATGTTGAGTATTATGTTTGGAAGTATTTTTCAACCCAGAGTGTCTTTTAATGGAGTTCAAAATGTTTCCTGCTGCGAGTTGAAATAAAATTGTTTTCTTTGTAGTAGTTAATTGATTTCACACTATAATCATATATATTTACATACATCATAAAAGGTGATAAAAAACAATCATGCAGGCAATGTTTTTTGTCATTTTAGATGTCAAAAGGGTTTTGTGGCTCTAGATGTTTCCGTGAGAAACAGGTCCAAATGTTTTTTAAGGTTCCCAACACCTGCCCTATGCTATCCCTGCTATGTTTTGGTACTTACATAGCACCAGTTATGAAAAGCCACGCAGAATCAGGAAACGTGGAATGACCACCTCTGCGACAAAGTAATCATACAAGACAATGCTGTGGAGTTGCTGGTGATAAAGATATTCACTCAGCATATGGAAAACACTGTGGGCCAAAAACACCTGTCAGAAATGTATGTATGATGTAAGAGAAAGAATATAAATCCTGATCAGAAGGTAATACTTTGTTTTTTTTTAAGCTGCGGGGCTGTAACGTCACCAAGGCAAAAGCAGACGAACCTAAGCTGGAAGTGCCCTCGCTATAAAATTAAGGTTGGCTTTCTGTGAATGGGCAAGTTTGCATTCGGTGGATACAACGGAGAATACAGCCTGGATGATGACGAACGGGAGCTCGGTGGAGTTTCAAACATTCTGAAAATAGATGGAATGCAAAAGATGCGTTCTTGAGAAAGTGAAAAAGAAGCAGCAGACAACATCGGCTTTGCCCCGCCTGGGGCCAAAAGACTCCCTGCTGACGAATTGGGTTTTAAGGCCAACTACTTCAGTCCTTTGTTAACCTACGGCAGGACTTCATCATCTGCGGTTCATAAATCAAGTGTGTGGCTCAAACAAAGTGTAAAGCGTGTAGAGGTTTTGGCAGTGAGTCAGAGCTGCACTTTAAGTGGGTACCGCGCTCCTTGTTTGCCCACCACGCATGCCAGTTTCCTAGGGAAAAAAACAAAAACAAACAGAAAAAAAACCTGACAATTTGATAAGGTTGGAGGCAGTGTTCACCTCCTCACCCTCCCCGGAGAAGGAACTACAGATCCGAAACAGCGGCTACTGTAAAAGCAGGGTGGGGTGGGGGGATCCCTCATTTCAGCCAGCTAACCAGATATTCTCCACAAGGAGGGTTCTGTGCCAGTGTAATGAATGGCTCTACTCAAAGCTCTGGGAAAGCTGGATGACCCCCTACCATATTCCACCACCTCCTCTTTGTGAATTAAGTCTCTTATTTGTTCCCCTTGTGGGTCTGACCTGAACATTTACTAAATTAAATGCTCTGACCAAGTAGCCTCATATGCCAGTAATCTTTTTGGCATTTGTTTTAAAGTGCTTGCAAAACACTTTACAAAACAATAAAAAAAGGTTTAGGTTTAGTCCTTCCTTTTGTCTTCACCATCAGCTCAATTTTTCAGCGCTCGTGACTGAACATTTGGGAATCCTGAAGGATCTCCTCGTCTCAGCTTAAATGTTTCTAGAAAGGAGGTCTGGTGAGAGTCCGGGTGGAGAAATAAAAAAGCTTATTGCGGTAAGGGGTGTGATTGGCGCTTGCTGTGTATAATGTGTCACTGATTAATCTGAAAACAAAAGACTCTCTGATAGCACCCTTATCACAAAAAGCGAAGCCTTGCCATAGAAAAGATGGTCTCATGTGGCTTATTAGTCTAAATACCACTTTTACTGATTCGTACTGAAATGTGAGTCGCCTGCAAGGTGGTTGTGCAAATGAACAAATGAAAACCCAAAACATGTGACTGACACTTGCATATCACACCGGGCCAGGAACAAACACCACTAAAAATGTGCAAAGATTACACATTTTTATAATGTTTAAAGGGAATTAAAATGAAACACATCTAGATTTTTCCACTGCAAAATGTCACAATTATGACTGTTAATCATTAACACGTAATCACACACACACACACACGACAAAGAAAAAAATTCCAAAAGCTCATCTATTGAATGCAATATTGTTCTGCTGTGAACCTCCAACTTCAGGAACATGAAGGAAACAACCACATGTATTTTCATATGCGGTCTATTGTTTTGCTATGAATTACAGCAAGTCCTATCTTATTTGTCGTGAACTTTGTTTGGCTTTAATTTATTCTAATTTCTGAGGAAACGCACCTCAGCGCACTGAGAATGCAGTTTGTCGATGTTAGAAAAATACAGTTTAGTGTCTGGTATTGACAGTGCAATTTTATTTCCTGATTGTAAGGCACACAAGAGCATTTTAGTGCAATGAGTGTGAACTCATTTGTTTATCCGTTGGAAGCTAGGAGTAGCTGACAAATAAATCTAACACAGCTGGCACATGAATGCAGGTTAATGTCACCTTAAGACACTATTTGAAGATGGTCCCACTAAATCTAGAATATGTGTGTGATCAACAGTTGCTGGAAGAGGATTGAGAAAGTGGAAATTATATTTTGGGGTTTATTTGAAATCTTTGCATGGCTCACTCAAGATAATAACCTCTCTTGGGGAAGGACTTCAGACTTCCTGCCACTGGTATGACTAATAGTTCAGGTCCGTCACCAATGCCCCCCCCTCCCCACCCATCCACATGCGCGCACACACACACACACACACACACACTTCCTGGCTTTGTCATAACTCGGAGTTCTGAAACAATATCCTGACTCACTTGACTGGGGACTGAGTGGTCGACCTCAATAGAAAAAACAAACCAAATTGCCATGAATCCACAATGACACACACTGTATGCTGAGTTAAGTTCTGAAAAAGCAGACACGTTCATAAAGGAGGTGAGTGGCATTGATCATAAGGCAGTTTTTTTTTTTCGTTGCGACAGATTTCATCATGAAGGGCTCTTTTCTGCTCATTTCCTTATTCCTCAAGCTTAACCCACGTTGGCAGGATTAGGTCACTATGAACCAGAAATCTACCCAAGACCAATTCTCAGCATGAATCTGGACTTGGGAGTTTTTTGTGCAAAAGGCACAAAGATTAACCCCCTTGGGTCACCGTGTATTTTAGGGACTCACCGTCATTCGCGTGTCTGACGCAGTCTTGAAGGACAGCGAGCCATTTCTGCTGCTCGTTCTGGGTCACCGCGCAGAAGTAGTAGTGGCGGGCGTATGGGTGCCAGAGGATGAGGGGAAACTGGGTGGCGCACTTTAAGAACGGTGAGCTTCCCTCCTTGGCTTTCAGATCTTGAAGAAAAAAAAAAATTTATTTTGATGGTTATTTCATCGAGATAAGAGTAAAAAGTTTTTTAGATGTACCTGGTTTCATTCACAAACCAACAAAATATATATATATATATAACACAATAGACAGTCTCATTGACATTAATGTTGCCTCAAGAATGACTTTGGATCAACGTCCCACTAATTTGTGTGTCGCTATCATATAACATCAGTCTTGATATTTACATGTCTTACAGATTAACTAGCTGGGGCCATATTTCCCACGACTTTGCTTGACATGATTAACTCAGTTGAGACCAAGATAGAGATTTTGTTGAAAGCTGACTGACCGACAAACACAATATTTAAAAGAAAACAACAGGAACGTTGTTGTAAATACGATAGAATTAATACAATGTGCAAACATGCCTTAATTTAAATGTGCCGACATGAATTTTCTTAAATGCTCACTAATGTTATCTAACATTTACATCCAGTTTCACTTTTCCTTTATGGCACTATAGACGGCTCCCTCCAGCCCCTGAAAATCATATACACTAAGTGTTGTAGATGCAACCTTTTTTCTGTCTTCTCAAATGACTGACGTAATTCTAACCTTTGTCACACTGCACAAAATATTTCAGTTCTCCATGACAGTGTTTCCTTAGAGATTTAGAATAAAAGAATACACTGAGTCAGTAAACACGTGACAGGACATAAAAAAACAAAAAAAACAAAAACGCCAACTTCTGCAAAAAAAATTTTTTTATAGCATTGTTAGAAAATATTCATTTGAAGTGAGTTCAGGATCGAGGACAAACCCGAAATGCACAAAATTAACTGAAATATGAAGTCTTGGAGCAGAGTTTCCGTAAAATGCTATTTTATAGACATGATGGTGTGTCACTTAAGAGATGGAACGTGTTTTTCACATTTTTACAATTCGCAAATGTGACAAGTCGTTGTATCTTTATGACTGTGCCAGTTCTTGACTGTCAGGAAGCTTCTGCGTATTTCTGTTAGGTGAGGAGGTGGGAGACGGGAAACATTTTCATTTCAAGGTTTTTCTCGCATTGACCGGGTTTATTAATATCCTTTACGTATATTGTGGTCTCAGTACGTCAGCCTGCAAGTGTATGTTTTGTTTTATTGAATTCATGTTCCACAAATTAATTTAGAGCAGAGTTCAGTGCATATATCATTACGTAATTTTATTTCATAACATTTCATAATTTGCATACTATTTCCCTAAATATTGTCTCCAATCTGAAAGCTGCTGATCAGAAAGCAGTTGATCATGTGCCTAGCTATATCGGGCTCATTTCAGATTGCAGGAGTCACAATTCAGTGACGATTCTAAATTTTAAATCTTGGCAATGGTCTTTTTCAAATCAAATATGTTAATTATCAAATGCAGATTCAATGTCAATAATGGAAGAGGCACCTGGCAAGCTGCGTCCGATCAGGTCCAGGTAGTCCTCCATGGATGTCAGCACTTTGTATCCGGCACAGTTGACGGTGCCCTTGGGGCTCAGGTGTCTGTCATGGGACTGGAAGCCAGGATGAGGAGAAGAGTGTGGCTGTGAGACTCAGAATTGGGTTCCAGCAGCGCCAGTGTGTTCTTTTTGACTCACCGCTTTGTTGTCGTACAGGTTGATATTGTACGAGTCTGGGATGAAAAGGAAGCGGTTCCGCCACTTTTTGTTCTCCTCGATGTACTGAAACAAGGAGCCCGAGAAAATGGACTTGTTCTCCAATGGAATCTGTTGGAGAAAAACACATTTTAAATTGAACTCTTAAAATAAAGAAAAATAAAAGATCAAAACATTGAAAAGTACCAGTACCAGGGGGATGAAAAACCATATCCCCACTTACTAATAAAGCTTAATTAAACATTTAAATGAAACTCATCTCACAAACTATCATTATTTTCTTTTGAATGTAAAGCTTTCAGTATTTCTTTTTTTCAAAGGTAATACGTTGCCCATGTGCTCTTGGCGTTTACTTAGGAGTACTGAAGCAGGAAGAAAATTACTAATCATGTCCTTGCATTGAAAATGTATTGTAAACACAAGGGCATCCACATGTAAAAATAATGACTTAAAAACATTTTGAATTTGCACTGAAAGTGAAGAAATCGCCTTGTCTGTTTCTCACTTCTAACAGAGCAGCGAGAGCAGCTAACACGGGCCAGAAGTCCTGCTGTGGTTGATTGTGATGTCCAGCAATCAAAAAACACTGCCTGAGCTCATCTCTGCTTTGTACAGTTCATGGATTCTCGTTATAATATTTTTTTTTTTTTCCAGTTTTGTTTAAGGGTCACGTGAAGCCATGTGGAAAATGGCTTGCAGTGTTGCTGCACTGGAAGGCCGGCAGTCTTCGGTGTTAGTTAGCGTGGCTGATGGTGAGTTCATGGAGAGAATTATCCCTATTGCGCTCTGCCAGTTAACATCTTTGCCAAGATTGGCAAAGACATGTTTAATCCAGAGAATTTACTTCAGCAGGATGGTTCCAATCCCTATTTTTCATCAAACCATGATCCATGTCTGAACCGAGTAGGTCAGCTAACAACGACAAATGATATTCATCTATTCATTAGTGAAGTTAAAAAACAACAAAAACACCTTCTATGACTGGAAAACTTGACAGAATCAAAAAGGATGGAAAAAAAAAAAAAAATGGATCCAAAGGTACAATTCTGTTTGAAACCGACATGTTAAATGGATTAATAGAAAATGCTTAGTGGAAACCTTGCGGTGGAGCAGCTGTGGCTGTGGACCCCCGCCTCCCTCGATGTCAAAATGAATCTTGTTGAAGAGAGCCACCGCATACTGCTGCTCATACAAGCGGCCAAACTCGCCTGTCACCTGGGCTGTTCGAGCTGCAAAAAACACAAACAAATATGTGCCATTTCACTTTTCCAGAAGCTTCTCGGCATGACAATTTTCGGCTATTTCTCCCCACAAGCCAAGTTTTTGGGTCTCGATTTGCATGTACAACTGTCGTAAGCATTTAATGAAACTTGACATTAAGTGAATTATTAATGAAATATTTATGAATTAATGAATTAAACGGTTGTACCGTTCTTTATTTAATGAAGAATGGTACAACCCCACGGTTCAGGACGTGCAACGAGAGCAGTGCACCCACCCTGTCAAGACAACGGGAGCATTTAGAGCAAAATGCAATGAGTATTTTAGTTTTTATACGCCAGCCTTTACAAACATCTCTCATGAAGCCTTGGGGAAAAAAAAATCCATTAGAGTCCATTAAAGACATTTAAATTTGGAAGTTATGACATTCAGCTTTCTGTCCTGGTTGGGTTACATGACACCTAGACTTTAATAATGATAATGGGGAGTTTAAGAAAAAAAAAAAAAAAACAAGGCTCATAAACCTCAGAACCTTTGTTTAAATGAAACTCCAGCAATAGGTTTTCCACTCTTTAGCGAGCAGCTCTGACTTCATACATCACACACAGCGCCAGCTTTCCAAGCTCAGGTCTGCTTTTATTGCAGATCTCATTAATAAAATGCCAAATATTTCATATTGTGGTGAAACCTGGGAGAAAAGACCCCCAAATTCAATCTTTAGATAATGGGGTAGGGAGGGTGTTCTTTAAATTATGCTACTTGAACACGCCCCCACTGGTATCAATTTGCCAGTAATAACTCGCATAAGCTGTTCAGCTGCACAGGACTGTCAAAGTTAACGACAAATGAGAATAATCTCTCAGTCCCTCGGATTAGGGGGCCGGATATACTCAAATTCTATTGATCTCTAGTTTTCCCGATGTTTTATACCTGCAGGGTTTAAACCTGCGGGGTTAATCAGACCTTAATACTATGATACTGGTACATTTATGCTTTAATTTCCCTGGAAATGTCTGTATGGGCTTCTTCTCTTGCAAAACCGTGCCTGCAAACACTCATTTGAGTTTGTCTACAGACTTTTTGAATTCTACTCATTAAGCCAAAAAACTGGATCTACAGAAAAAGATACACAAGTTCAGAACTAGCATTTGCTTAACGCGTTAGTTTAGGCTACTGAGAGCTTTCGAGATCCACAAAAAGGCAACGAGAAGAGCAGTTCCATTTTCTTTCTTACAGATGCTCTTTCATTGCGTATGAAAAACCTCGGTCTATCCCCACCAAGCCGAGTCAAGCTCTCAAACAATCCCATGCACATGGTCGCCCGTAAGTAGAGTCACATTTAGGTAGCCGTGCAATATATTCTATGACCAATTCACCAGAATACCAAGCAACGGACCTGGCTATTGCCAGCCATGGCTGCTTCTTCATTTCCTCTTTCCAGCTGCTGAGGAGTTTACCTTCTACATGACCTCAGTGCAACCAGAGCTGGCCTGATGCATGATGTTATTCATGGCACCTCCTCAACATCAGCTTCAACATAATGATCTTTTTCCTGCATGCTCTCTCTCTAACACACACCGTATAGTAATGAGCGTGTTAAACGGACGTGTGAAAGTACAAAACACTGCAGACGTGTGTGCAGTTGTTTTTTTTTTTTTTTTTTAACTTGTCTACATGTGCAGTATGCAGCAGTCAAGAGGTGGAGCTTTTCCAAAAAGAGCTATTGAGCAAGAAACTCTACAATTTCCTGCTTTAAAACCAGAAATATTTGTACACAGTGTCACACTGCTAGCACTGATTGTTTTTATGACTGGACCACAGAAGCACTGTTGAGCTGACTGATCCATAAAGAAAGCATGCGACTGCCCAGTGTCACCGCTGCTACAAGGAGGCAGTATTTCTAAAAACAGGCTTTGCTTGTTTATCCGCAGCCCTGCTAGTATTCTGTTGATAAATTCATAAATAGACAAAAAAAGAACATAGCTTTTGCCCTGCTCTGCGCAGTAAGTACAAACTGGACCTCTACGGTACAGATGACACTGTTACATCATCAAATTGACATTTTAAACATATTCACCATGACATTATTGTTATTATCATTATAATAACCATTATTTTGACAAAAGAGCATACATAATATCAGGACCACAAATGTATCACTGTACATATATTAAAAGTGCAACGCACATTTTGGTGCCACTGTATCTTAATGCAAAATCTGAAGCTCCTTTTACACAGGCAGTGTCAACAGGAAATTACCTAAAGATTTTAGAGCGGAGTGTCTGAAGGCAAAAGACAGAGATGGCCGCATCGGACGTCCAGCGTTATTTAGCCTCTGAGCTCCCTTGTGCAGCTAAGTTTGGGTAACTGCCGATCTCCACGCAGCAGGGCTTTCGCCACATCGTTCATAGACAGAAAGCGTGTTTGTCTAAATCTGTGTATTGAATTCATCACACAATGAGCGTTTAATAAAGAAACACGCTCTATACTACGTACACCAACAAGGGTGCGCTTGAGCATCACAATCACGTGACTGGGGTCACATCCTGTATCCTGCATCATCAACCCCTTGCGCAGATGCGGGGCAACTCCGGCCAATGACACATTCAACGGCGCATTAGTCTGAAAGTCTTTTCATTTCAAGCAACACAGACAGACCTACAAGAGACCCCCCACCCCCGACGTCTCCACTCCCCCGCACCTCCCCTTTCCTCCACAGTGCCTTAACAAAAACATTCCAGGGAGATAGACCCATAGGCTGACTCATAAATTTAGACTGTGTTCCCATCAGGGCCTAGACCACGGCTGTGCTTGTGTCAGGATGCAGTACCATAAACATCAGCTGAGTCAGCCAGGCGTGCCTAACCATTTATAGAGTTAATTAAAAGGGTGCACTATGACTTCTGCTGAAAAAAAATAAAAATAAAAAAAAAAATAATAATAAGGGCCATTATTCATAGAATATACAGCATGGCTAACCAAAATGACACACAGTCACTTGCTGACTGATTCACAGACATGAGAACTAGAAATGTGTCAAACAGAGGGAAACTGAGTGATGTTTGGATTTGAGGGGGGGAGGGGGGGTCTCAGTGTTCAACATAATTCTATTAAAAACAAATGGCCAATTATTGAGAAAAATGGGGATTTTTAGAAAGGCTTTGTGTGACGCTATGCTGCATTTTAAAATTTGACTAATGTGACTAATAATGACTAATGTGCATTAGAATTTCCTGGGAAGAGCAACTCTGGAGCAAGTTTTGCCGTTGTTGAGCTTCTTAGAGGCAATTGTTTGTATTTTACAACCCTGGGCTTGGATGTTTTGGGTTTACTCTCACCACCCAAACCGTTTCCAGCAGCTCTAGATTAGGATTTCCTGTTTCCTGGCACAACAGACTCTCCTCACCGTACTGTGTGTAGGACTATTCAAGATACATAAGCAAAGTGTGCAATAACATGTCTGGCATCTAAAGCAGGGAAAATATGAATGAAAATGTTTAGAGGAGCTTTTTCTTCTGAGGTCGTCCAAAACATAATCAGTGATTTCAATTTTTTTTTTCTACAAAAAGATCCAAAAAGCTATTATACTTGACTATGAGTTAAAAAAAAACAAAACAAAGTTCAACAATAATTTTTTATGGCGGCCTCTCTAAGAGTATTGAAAACTTCTTGGAATTATGAACTTTATTGTTCTCAATTTTCATGTTTTGTACAGATTTGGCATTGTTAAAAAGGAGTTGGCTTCTTTTAACATTAAACCCCAATTTTTAACTTAATATTTGAATCACCCCCCCCCCCCCCCCCCCCCCCCAGTTTATTGCATCCCCTTCTCGGGAACAATGGAACAAAAGTAGCTTATCTCCTTCAATGTGACTCTAATTTCAATGTGGGCTGTGTGGGACTTTTTTTTTTTTTTTATTGCCCTGCAACTATGATGTACATGTGTGCAAATATGCGCGCACGCACACACACACACACAATGTATGTGTGTACATATACAACAATATCACATACCTACTGTGTGTGTCTAACTGTAAATTATATAAGTAAAAAAAAGGCTATGTCCAGTTTTTGGTTGACCTTGTTATTGGTGGGATTTTCCAATGGAAAACACATTGCTGACATGTTACATACCAAAGCCCATTTTTCCCCGTTACTCTGAAATAGCAATTGCCTGTGAAAGCACAGCACAGTGAGTGGTGTGTGAACCATCATGACACTCCCGGCTCAAGACAGCAGGGTCAGGAGTGTGAAAACTCAACTAGCAAACCAATGAGTGGGACTGAAATTCGCTTATGAAAACTGTGCACCCTGATCAAATGACCTCTTCACAGGATTTTGTAGAGTCCTGACTGAGGTGAAAACCATTCCTAGAGGAAAGCTTCTCTATTTCAAACAATTTGCATATGTCTACAAGAGCGTGACACATGTACAGCTGCCAGTTTAAAAGAGGAAATTAAAGGCCACCCATATAATCTCTGTCATTTTCAGCCCTATGTGCCCTCTTATCTACCTCCAACCCTGACCTCATGCTTGAGGTTCATGACAAATGGAGTCAATTCCCTTGAAGGCAGCAAGCTTGTCTTGGCAGAGAGTGTGTGTTGCTGGCTGTGCAGCCCAAGGACTGGAGGCTTTCCATCCAGCCGAGTGCACTTTTTTCATGCATTCTTCAGATTCCTCATTAGATATATGCAAGTGTTCCTTGCTCTGAATTTGCTACTCTTACCGCAGAAACGAAAAGATGACGACATAGCTCAAGAACTTGACTTGCATGTATAGACTCCTAAAGACAGACACACAACATTGGCTTTCTGGAGACTCCTGCACTGAAACCTTAGGTATGGCCTGCATCTTGGCTTTTTGCATTATGGGGGCAATTTCAAATAAGAAGGTGGGGCTGGAAGAGAAATATGAAGATAAAGATGGGCTGAGGTAGTAGACCTTTATGACTCAACACCACGAAGCCACTCCCTATAACACACCCTGCTTAATTTACAACATGCAAATTCAAAGACGACTTCTTCTTCACTGAGCATAAACTCGTTGGAAAAATGTCAACTGGAGTGATAAATGAACACAATATTTTCAGATAGTAAAATTGTCAATTTTTAGACTTTCTTGATCCATAAAAGTTTTGCTGACCGCTGTGAATAAAACCTTTCGCTATTAGCTCCATTCATTTTATGGGTCCAATCCTGAAATCACTCCAAGTTCAGGTCACACATGCTGGTATGGTGAACTATGGCTTCCTTAATTTAAAAAAAAAAAAGGTTTTCCAATAAGCTTTGGAGTTTGGACGTAAGATCAGCCAAGCTGTGCACTGAATCCAAGGGATAATAGCAGTGATGGTGACTGCAGTAGTAGTAAACACGACAGAATCTAGAGTATAGGATAGGAGATCTTTAAAAAAAAAAAAGGCACTGTTCCAGGCAGTCCTAAATCACCTAAAACATATAAATTAGTTTGAAACCTAAACAGCACTCAGCTTTGAAGGTCTTTACTTGGAAAAACCCTCAAACCGCATCAGTGTCATCTTAAATTGATCTAGATCCAAGCAGTGTGTTGGACACCAGCAATTGGTTAGGGATCTTCCAAAACCCCTCCTTTATTGAAATGGGTGAGTCAGATTCGAGGTGGAAATGATGTGAAATGTCTAGACTACACTGATATACAATGTTTAGCAAAGCATTCAATTCAGAGTCAGAGGACACTGTCTTTGTTGAATAGAAACTGCGTGGAAACGTAAGTAATTTTGGTGGTCGGCTCTGGCCGCTAACCCCAGCTCTAAACCAATAAGTCCCCTGCTCTCCAGACCTTAAGGAGAAGCCTTAAGAAAAAAAAAATAGGAGAAAAGAAAAAGATTGATTTCACAATCTATGGTTTAAATTCTTAATGGCAGCCCAAGAACTGCCAAGAGCCAGATATTTAGGTATGAAAGTGCTCGGTTCAAAATGGGGGAGAAACATTGCATAAACCATGCAAAATAAACATCTGTCAAGTCCTAGGTTCAAAGCTTTGAAACCAGAGGTGAACTTGCCTTGTTGCAATTGTCTTGACTTACTAGCGAGGAAAGTAATGGGATCATTGGCAGCTTTATAAAATGGAACTGGAAATGCCAGAGAATAACAATCAACCCTTTGCCAATGAAGGGCTTTTGGAAGAGTTTTCAATCCTATTAAGACATTGTAGGATCCCGCAAATGCTACTTTAAGTATATTTAAACATCAACTTTACCAACAAAATTGCACTGCCAAGGAATCACTGATGTGTAACCAATATCAGGACACACTGAAACAATTCTTATACCCGGATTGACGTGACTATTTCAAACAAAGTTTCCAGGCCTTGAAAATGCAAACTTGGGGAGTGTCCCACGACAAACAATTTAATGGGACTGCCTCGAAACACAGGTGATATGCTCGCAGAAAAGGAGCGACGGCAGGTATGCCAATAGAAGTGACAGTCTATTTAGTACTGTCACAGGACTCCAGCGAGAACAAAAAGTCTTTTTCTTTCTGTGTAAAATCCTCATACACACTGCTCCCTTCTCAACTGCACACAGGCTGCCGCAGGCCACAGAAAAGGAAAGAAGAAAGAGTTGCATGCTATTCCTTTGGAGTGGTGGCTCAGGGACTTGAGGGCTTTTATTCTGTGGTTCCAAGACCGAAAGAATGGCTACAGTTTGAGTTACACAATGACTGATGGGCTAGTTTTATTCATCGGATTAAACTGACGGTTCGGTTGCTCAAGCTGAGCTGTTGATACTCTTCAGACAAATGTGTAAATATTACCCAATGCCAAATCCACATTCTTTCCCAGGACAGAAACTGATAGCTAGAATTTGTTGCAGTGGGCAGACCGTTGGAAAGAAGACTTCTGTGTCTTGCGGTCACTTCTTTCTTTATGCTGTGAAGTCAAGCCCAAAACAGCACATTTATTCATTTATGGTTTTCCTTTGCAATGTAGACTCATCAGTCTTTTGTAGTCGAGTACAGGTCAGACAAGCCAAAGTGAGAAACCCAGTGAGAGCGCCCACCCCTCGTTTTGGGTGGGTGGGGCTCGGAATTTAATGAACTTTGGATGAAAATGATCGACTATTCAAAATCGCCACGCATACAAATAGTCAAAAACTGATTATACTAGCAATACGGACCACACCCTGGTAATGTCAATTATACTTTGGAGGAGGAACTGCCTTTCATAAGCATTTAAATAAACACAAATATTGGTCTGACTTAGGTACCATAAATTCAAACTCAAGCAGTTTGTCAATTGACGTCATATATGAAATGAATTCAACAGGTTTCTGAACATTGATTCGTTTGAGAGTAATGGATTTTGACTTGATGTTTGTATCTTCATTATCATTATAAAAGGTTTCAACTGAGGCGAGACAGACCTGTTCTGGATGTGATAAAGAGACACATTTCTTGAGGCAGAACACACAACCTTGTCAAGGGAGTATGCAAAAGCACTGAATGACAGGGGAGAATCAGATACTTGAACAAGAGAAACCCTTACATCAGTCTTAAAAAAAAAACTATTGTTATCATGATGTACGGCTATGAGTGGAAGGTGGAAAAAAAAATCTTAAATGGTTGTAAATCATTTTAAAAATCGTCTTTTTGGCCACAAATTCAGGAAAATAAACCGGACAACTTCGGGGGGCCCTGTGGTGTACGCTGTCAGGCCTATGAAGAAACAAAATGTTAAACATAACTTTTTTTTTTTTTTAACTTGCTAAAGCAAGAAGGCAACGTGGATCAGCAGAAATGTAGAACTAATTCAAGTTAATTCTCCTGTATCATCTCGGGATTAACCATAATAATCCTTAAATCCTTTGAGGATTAGTGACGATTCCTGCAGCAGAAACTTCTGCCTAAACCAGAAGTGAATTGCCGACACACCGAGTTGTGATATGATGTGATGTGGTGGGCGACATAATATTTGCACCTTTTGTGAAGACAACATTGAAACCACTGACCGTATATTTTTCTCATGCGAAAAAGTACCGGGGTTTTGGGCTAAAACTCAAAAATGGGATAAAGACAATTTTCCATCGTCACCAGTTTCCTTCTCAAGAAATGACATTATATTTGGTTTACTTTTAAGCAACAAAAGAGATGAACTACGTGTCAATGTTATTTTAGGCCTGGCCAAGTTCTTCATTCACAAAAACAGAATGCAAAAGTGTTCCCCTAACTTATCATTCTTTATAAACGATTTTGAATTGTATAAAAAATCCTTAAAGCTTATAGAAAAATCCAAAAAACAAAAACTATACAGTTTGATGTCTGAGATTTCTTGTGAACCACCAAGTTAAATATATGTTATATTCCCCTTGCAAGTGTGTTTTTTTTAATGTATCTATCCATTTTTTATTTTATTTATCCATCTATTTATCTAATTATTTTCTTTTACTTTCTTTTTGTCTAGCATCAAACATTTCTCACAAACCTTTAACGCTGTTAACTTCTGATTACATACAGAACGAATGTCCTTATGTCCTTTGCTCCCTCATCCCCGGTTGTTTCATTGACACTCGATTCAACCTTGCCATGTTTATTTGTACATATGTATATTTGTTTATGTTCAATAAAAAAATAAATTAAAAAAAAAGATTTGGTGGGTGGCGAATCTGAAAACCGTAGCAGAAGCGGAGAAATAGTCGGTGGAGTGGGAGGTTTTGTTTCCTGTTTACCGGACCTCGTGCCGGACGGAACCCGGTAACCCCGTCGAGTGACTCAAACGACCGCTCTCACCTGTAACTATCTCCCGCTTGGCTTCATCCAGGTGACTGGAAATGACGTCCCCCATGGTGGTTGGAAGCCGACGTCCCGCACCGTCTTCCTCCCCACCTCCCCTAGCCGGGGCGACCTCCGCTGCCGCTGCCGCTGCCGCTACCTTCGGGGGGAAAACGCGGGGCTCCCCCCCGCCTCACCACTCCCTTCTTTTCCTTCCCGTAAGAACCGGGGCTGCCCGGGGGGGAGAGTGAGAGCGCGAAGGTCCGGCGAGAGGGAGGCGAAGTTCGGGAGCGAAGTGAGAAGAAGCGAAAGAGCCGGACACACACTCACACACATTCACGCACACATATATACATAAATATACACACACGCCCTCCTTTAGAAAACTCCCACCTTTCAACGGGGTGCGGAAAAGTCACGTGGGATGAGCGCACGCGCACACGCACCAAATCACGTGACTCCACGCTGCTGTCAACGTCAGTCAGCTGGAAGAAGATGTATCCATAGATGTTTCCTAGGAATTCTTTTTCTTTTTTATTTCTTTCTTTCTTTCTGTTTGTTCTGGCCACACCCTGAAATGTTGTCTCATTTGTTTATCTAATGACCCTGTTTGGTTTCTTGAAGGGTGTTTTTCTTTGTCTGAGGGTTATCATTACTTTCCATTTGTTTATTTTTGGTCCCAAGTATTCAGAGGGTAACAAGAGGGTAAACATTTTGTCTGGTTCTGCCAAATTTGCTTTTTGACTTAGCTGGAAAAATAAGGCTCAGGACAAAGGGAATGAGAACGCGGTCTCAGTTTTAAAAGCATTAATTTTAAAGGGGGAGTTTGATTTCTTTTTATTAACCGACAACCTGGGGAACTTTATTTCTTCTTGGACGGTAGAAGGTATTTTGTGTTCTGTTAACAACTGCGAACCGACTTTCTCATTTTAAATTGATCTCCCTGCCAGCTAAACTTGAGTATCTTTTTGTTTTCCCCCCTGATGTATTGTTGTCAAATCCCAACGTCGAATAAAGGGATTTTTACTCAAAAAACTTGTTCCTCTTTTTCTTTTCTTTCCTTCGCCCCCCCGAATGAATTTGCTGGATTAGTTTTTCAGCTTGTTTTGCTTGTTTTAGTGAACTTTCTTCGCCCTCTTCTTTTATTGAATTGATCTACCCTGCCCCCAGTAAATTAGTTTAAGAAAGTTAAATTCACACGTCATTTCTCCTGCTTTGATCATATAAATCTATTTTTTAAACTTAATCCAATTCCATTTAATCACATTTTATTTTATTTATTTTACCAGGGACGAAGCACAGAATCATCTCACTTATCATCAATGGAAATGTTTTAATGTTTTTTTAAATGAAGATTCATTTCGCCCCCTCCTCGCATGCTGCAAGACCGTTCTGGACAAGTCTTTCTCAACTAGATTCCACCGGGTTTTGTTTGGACACTGCGACGTGATGGACCGTATCACTCCAGCCAGGCCGGGGATAATTAAATAATAAGATACAAACAGCTTTATATTTGTGTACTCTTTTTGTGTGCTGACTGGTTAAAATGTACTTATTGATTTATCCATCCAATTTGCACCATTGTGGGAGACATAATACGCTCCATTGTGCAGCTGTACAATAAAAAAAATTGACTATTTGCTGAATTCTATTATGTTTGAAGCTACTTTACTGACAGCAATCTCTATTTAACATAACTTTGAAAAGCATTTAAATGCAACAAATCTAATATAAAACCACTTTTATGGAACTCAAATCTAAAACATATTCAGTAATAATTGAGTTTAATTGTATTTTTCTTGAGTGCATCACGTGATTTACTGGATAAAGTAGACAAAGCATATGGAAACCCTTACTCCTATCGCAGTAGTCATTTGGATATCAGATCTAAAACACGTCAAATGATGTCAATTATCTGTGCCTCAAACTAGTTTCAAATTACAGGAGCCTTAAAAAGTGCAAGTGCATTCCTTTCAAAAAGAGAAACCTTTTCTTCCTCCCCCAACTCTCACTTGTTGAGCTGAAATTCTGTTTCTTCGCGTCTTCTGCCCTCTAATGGTTGACTAGTGTAACATATCACTAGTATAATCCTAGACCAATTTGAAGTTTACTTTTTTTTTGATCGACGATAGATGGATAGATAGATAGATAGATAGATAGATAGATAGATAGATAGATAGATAGATAGATAGATAGATAGATAGATAGATAGATAGATAGATAGTGTGAATGTATTTAAATGTATTACATTTATTTGTATTTATTCAAATAAATGTGAATCAAACATTAGTTGAATAGAACTCCTTTCAATGGAAGACCAGTCATATTATGCGACATTTTATTCATGCAATGTCAAAAGGTGCAAAATATCGCCGTGGGACTTTCTCTGTAAAGCGTACTGGAATCCAGCCGTTTGTGTGTTCCGTTTTGATTTTCAAAATAAAAGCATATCACGAAACAAACATTTCAAGTGTTGTTTCCATTCTACTGGATCGTGCTATTATCATAATAACATTGTAATCATTATTTATATAATTATTATTGACAGAAATTTATAAAGTGCTTTTCATCCAATTACAAATGAGATATAGAAATAATCGGCGTTGAGGCTTCTATTTTTAATCAAATCCGGCCGGAAATGATCCTCCCGTGCGTGTTGACGATAACGGTATTGCACATTAG
Source organism: Fistularia commersonii (assembly GCF_037954325.1). Taxonomy (NCBI): domain Eukaryota; kingdom Metazoa; phylum Chordata; class Actinopteri; order Syngnathiformes; family Fistulariidae; genus Fistularia; species Fistularia commersonii. The sequence continues at coordinate 8,142,921 of NC_141305.1, forward strand.
TGCCAGGTAATCGCCGAAGAACAGTGGACGCGCAACTGACTGCTCGCTATGGCACCGCTTGGACTAAAAGCCATTGTTGGAGAGAGTAAGAACCTCAGAAAAATATTTTCATTTTTGTTTTTGTTTATTGTAATGTGTGTGTGTTTCATTAACATATGCAAAGACATGATATTTATTTCAGACTCATTTAATTATTTAATGATAAGATGCATAAAGCAAAACATAAGCACGACGGTCCGTCATTTCTCATTTTTATTTTTATTTTAGTTTATTTCGTGTGAAATAGCTTGACACAAACGCACCCGCGGTTGGTTATCCCATTAGGAGTGGATGTGCGCGCGTTTTTTTTTGTTTTGTTTTTTGCACAACTTGAGCATAATTGAATGCACCGTGGTTTGAGGGTGTCCTGTGAAAGTTGGCGTCCTTTATCGATCGGTTATTGATAAATGTTTAAACTGCAAGAGCATTCGATGCTGTTTGGGTTTAAACCCCGTGCCGATAATCTCTGTCTCTTGGGATTAAGCGCCTGGTGCACAGGCGCAGCGGTCAGTACCTGTTATTACGGCGCCATAGCAGAGGACTCAATTTGTTATCAATAAGGCACTTTCCTCAGCAATTAATACACTTAGTTTCCATTCATGGCTAAAATGTCTCCTAGCAACCTAACATCCCGCTCAGTGGTTGATAAAGAAAGCATCAGTGATGATATATCTCCCCCTCGGGCCTTTAATTTCACGCCCGTTGACATTTCATACACGCATATCTAGAAACAAATTGTCCAAAAAGTTATTAATATGGTGCCAAATCCCTACACAGATGTGTCCTGACGCTTCCCGTGTAGTGTAAGTTTGGACCACATTCTTTGTGGTTATTGACAGAAACCCAACATGACCCCATGAGCAAGCATCTGGCGACAGCTGCGCAGAAATGCTGCCTTTTTTTCTCAGTGCAGTGACCGCAGACAGATCCAAACTTGATGTGGGTGGCCTTCTGTCTCAATTGGTCAGGATAGAAAGAGAGAAAGAGCGAGAGAGGGACAGAAAAAGGGGGGGAACAAGCGACACAAATTTAATGTTTGAACACAACCAACAAGATAATATGTATTTTGGCTTTTCGGCTTAGATTTGGTGAAAAAAAATCCAACTATATTCATATATACTGCATGTGTAGAATAGTTAAACTGCGGGCATAGGAGCAATTGTTATGTACTGTGTTACTATAATTAATATTATATTATATTATATTATATTATATTATATTATATTATATACTGGCTATTGTTGATTTTAATGGATTAAATGGTAGCAGATGCTAAGAACTAACTGCTGGCTGATGTTGCTGACCCTGTTATGTCAGATGACCTCACTAGGTCAAGGAAGACTCGGTCATGGTGGGACATGAAAGATGAATTAGTAAGATAATATCGCTTATCCGGATGTGTCGCACTGTTCGAGCGGATTCATCTCTTTAGATCACAGCACATTACATATATCACCTTAAATCATAGTGGAAGAGCAGTAAGTGGCACGTGGTAATATATAAAGATAGGAAATAATCAATATACACAAGTGAAACAGATAAATTGTTTCACTTAGTTGCTTTGGCCTTATTATACAGCTACAGGACTGTCTCAGAAAATTAGAATATTGTGATAAAGTTCTTTATCTTCTGTAATGCAATTACAAAAACAAAAATGTCATACATTCTGGATTCATTACAAATCAGCTGAAATATTGCAAGCCTTTTATTATTTTAATATTGCTGATTATGGCTTACATCTTAAAAAAACTCAAAAATCCTATCTCAAAATATTAGAATATCATGAAAAAGTAATTTTTGTTTTTTTAATTGCATTACAGAAGGTAAAGAACTTTATCACAATATTCTAATTTTCTGCGACTGTCCTGTATATACATGTAGACATACACACATACACAGTCTTGTTGTACATCCTCTTTCCTCAAATGGTAAGTGTGATTCTATAAGGTCTCGGAAAGCCTATTCAAATCCAGAATATTATTCTAATGTTGTGGATTTGAAGTGAATCTTTGAAATCGACTTGGTCAGAAGTTGACAGTGACATTCCATGTTACATGCACAATCTCTGGCATCAGAAGCTAGTAAGTGGATAGCAATTAAGGCTCAACATTATTTCTGCAAGTACATTTTGGTCCCTAAAAATGAACCGATATTAAGAGCAGAACATAGGGTTTAACGTCTATCCCGGTTGTCATTGCAGCCATTGTTAGAGCTGGCCTGCCAGTATAGTCTAAAGTGCATGTATTGCTAATTCTACAAATCCCAGAATTTTCTGCTGGTGTTTTGGCACGAAAATCATAACAGGACCTATAAATGCCCTCTCCTCTGTTGACGGTAGTCAAAGCGACCATACTGGCACTCTCCCTCTTAGGCAGAAAACAGGATTTTGCATGTGTGCAATATTAAGTTATATATTGTATAGTATTAAGCTATGCTTGTTCCATGTTTAGTTTTTAAGCAAAACTTGTTTGGGTCCATATGAAAAGGTTCATTGTTATATTTGGAGGAAGATTTTTTCAATAAATGTCAACGTTGGCCCGCGACTTTGTCCCAGTTTTGAATTTTGGCCCACTGTGTATTTGAGCTTGACGCCCCTGATCTACAGTATCCGTGATGTTTCTAATGTCTTGATTGGTACTCATTTGTTTCAACTTCACTTTTTTCCGAAACAGCTTTTTCACAAATATACCTCAGGAAAGATCAAGAGCTTTATTATTCATTTGATGACTCTTATTTTCCAGAAATGATTTCTATCACATTGTGTATGCAGCGCTTCTATGGTAATACCGGTGAAAGTTGTGTGCATATTGTGGAAAATTTGGATGTGCTGTACCTGTGACTGTTGGGGGGGTTGTACGGATCCAAATGCAAAATCAAGTCTCTGCAAACAGCAAAGAGAGAGTTCGCATTACAGAGGTTCTGGCGGCAGGTGATATTTTTGAAATAGAAGAGTACTGACGGGGGCAGGGGACTCGAAGACAGGCAAGGTCGGGACCAGGAGGCCGGGCAGGTGAATGGCTAGAGGGTATTGCTTTGCAGGGAAGGCATCCTGTCACTGGCGGAGAAAAGACAGAAAAAAGAAAGAGAGACAGACAAGCGAGTTGAACATTAACTAGTGGGACTGAAGTCCCACTAGTTAATGTCTGCATTAACTAGTGGGACTAGTTAATGTCTGCAAGCTGTTCATCCAGTGATGAGCAGCAGCCGTGAGTCCAGTTACGAGTGGCGGTCGTGAGTTGAGCAGACCGAACGGTGACAGCATCAGGTTATTTTCCATGTTTATTTACCACCACAAGCATGTCAAGTAAATATAATCCAACAAAGCCTTGGTGAAAACAATTTAATCAACAAAATCCTTAAATTAGGAGAAGCAGGAAAAGTGAACAGATGAACTGGTAACAAAAGAGCAGGAGAACAAGGGCTGAGCAGAGAGCTTGTTAGCTCCCACACACACACACACACACACACACACACACAAACATCATGAGCCGCTCCGTCTGTGCCTTTCACACAGATTTTGACACGCAACAGTAATGACTTTTGCTTCTGGATCAGCGGCAGAACGATCCGTGATCCTCGTTACACTCTTACACAGATGGTCTGGCATATCGGTGACATAACTGCCCGGCTCAGACGTGGACTCTGTTCTCTCACAAGAACCGGAGCTGACTATCGGACTAATGTTGCTGCTGTGCACCTTCATTTTGTTTTCATAAAGACAGATATTATTCTTAGTTTTATGGTGAATTTGGTATAGAGCTGCTCTTTTTCTTTTCCCCTTCGCTGGTCGTCCCAGGGAATCGACTTTCTCCATCTAAGCCCTTTCTCTCACACCATCTAACTTCATGTTCTCTTTCACTACGTCAATAAATCGTATTAGTCCTCCCGAAGGCCCCCTGCCTGGAAGTTCAGAAAAACAGCATCCGCCTCCCGATCTATTCGCCACCCCTCCTCTGTACATGACCGAACCATCTCCGTCTGGCTTCTCTGACTTTATCTCCAAAGTATCTACCGTGATGAACTCATTCCCGATCCCGTCCATCCTCGTCTCTCCCAAAAAGAACCTCAACATCTTTATCTCTGCTACCTCCAGCTCTGTTTCCTGTCTTTTCCTCAGTGCTGTGGACTGAACAGCATCACTGGTCCCACCGCTGTCTTGTATACCTTTCCCTTCATTCCGGATGATCCTTTTTTATCACACATTACCCCAGACCTTTTTCTCCAACCGTTCCAACCTTCTTGAACGTATTTTTTCATCTCTTTTCCACACTTGCCATTACTCTGAACCGTTGACCCTAACTTCTAAGTACAAAGAGCTGCCATGGAATAGACACACTCTGCTTTACATGGAATAGATGCTGCCAAAGACAAGCAAGTGTATAGACAGATGTGGTTATAGATGAGAGAAAATGGAGATCGATGCTGCAAGAGACAAAACTGACGATGCCAAAGATGAAAAAAGGTGTCATTATACATAAAGAACATGCTGCAACAATTGTCAGTGCTAGAAATGTTATAAACGGGCTACATTCAAACCAGAGTGACTGTAGACTAGTTTAGAGCTTTTGATGAAATACATGTTGTTTCTTGATGGGATTGATGCTGCTTTACGCCAGATGGATGCAGACATGAAACCAGATGCTGTAATAGACAGTAAAGATAGATGCCACATATAGAGGGGCAAAAAAAATTATTTAGTCAGCCACCAATTGTGCAAGTTCTCCCACTTAAAAAGATGAGAGAGACCTGTAACTTTCATCATAGATACACTTCAACTATGAGAGACAGAATGGGGGGAAAGAATCCAGGAAATCACATTGTAGGATTTTTTAACGAATTAATTGGTAGATTTCTCTGTAAAGTAAGTATTTGGTTACCTACGAACAAGCAAGACTTCTGGCTCTCACAGACCTGTAACTTCTTCTTTAAGAGGCTCCTCTATCCTCTACATGTTACCTGTATTAATGGCACCTGTTTGAACTGGTTGTCAGTATAAAATAAAAACTGTCCACAACCTCAAACAGCCACACTCCAAACTCCACTATGGCCAAGACTAAAGAGCTGTTAAAGAACACCAAAAACAAAATTGTAGACCTGCACCACACTGGGAAGACTGAATCTCCCATAGTTAAGCGGCTTTTTTATGTGAAGAAGTCAACTGTGGGAGCAATTATTAGAAAATGGAAGACATACAAGACCATTGATAATCTCCCTCGATCTGGGGCTCAACGCAAGGTCTCACCTCGTGGGGTCAAAATGATCACAAGGACGGTGAGCAAAAATCCCAGAAGCACACGGAGGGACCAAGGGAATGACCTGCAGAGAGCTGGGACCAAAGTTACAAAGGCTACTATAAGTAGCACACTACACCGCCAGGGAATCAAATCCTGCAGTGCCAGACGTGTCCCCCTGCTTAAGCCAGTGCATGTCCAGTCTGAAGTTTGCTGAAGAGAGCATTTGGATGATCCAGGAGAGGATTGGGAGAATGTCCTATGGTCAGATGAAACCAAAATAGAACTTTTTGGTACAAAGTCAACTTGTCGTGTTTTGAAAGAATGCGAAGTTGCATCCAAATAACACTGTACCTACTGTGAAGCATGGTGGTGGAAACATCATGCTTTTGCGCTGTTTTTCTGCAGAGGGACCAGGGCGACTGATCTGTGTAAAGGAAAGAAAGAATAGGGTCATGTATTGTGAGATTTTGAGTGAAAACCTCCTTCCATCAGCGAGGGCGGTGAAGATGGATCGTGGCTGGGTCTTTCAGCACAATAATGATCCCAAACACACCGCCCGGGCAGCGAAGGAGTGGCTTCGTAAGAAGCATTTCAAGGTCCTGGAGTGGCCTAGCCAGTCCTCAGAGCTCAATCCCATAGAAAATCTTTGGAGGGAGTTGAAGGTCTGTGTTGCTAAGCGACAGCACCAAAAACATCACTGCTCTAGAGGAGATCTGCATGGAGGAATGGGCCAAAAATCCAGCAACAGTGTGTGAAAACCTTCTGAAGACTTACAGAAAATGTTTGACCCCTGTCATTGCCAACAAAGGGTATATAACAAAGTATTGAGATGAACTTTTGTTCGTGACCAAATACTTCCGCCATAATTTGCAAATTAATTCATGTGATTTTTCTTGATTTCTTTTCTCATTTTGTCTCTCATAGTTAAAGTGTACCTATGATGAAAAATTACAGGCCTCTCTCATCTTTTTAAGTGGGATGTTTTGCACAATTGGTGACTGACTAAATACTTTCTTGCCCCACTGTACTGTAAGACCAGATAAATGGTGTTGTAGAAAAGACCGATGGTGCTGTACACAAACTAGGGCTCGCTATAAATGACAGGTGACGAGATAGAGATGGATGAGATTGACGTGGCTTTAAATCACATTCCCTCTGCTGTAGAACGCACAGGTGCAGCTGAACACGAAGCAGAAGCTGAGATAAACGGACACAAAATGTCAGAAAACGGTAATAATTTACCTGAAAACAAGAGTCAAGTCATTTTAAAGTGAACAAGAAGTACAAGGAATCATTAATCTACCTAAGATAGAGCAAGACACACTGAAGTTTTTATCTGAAAATTGCACAGAAATTAAGCAAAAATGAGCAAGAAATTCAAGATAGAGTTTTTTGGGAGAAAATTGGGAATTGAAGATTTTTGAATTTAATTTTTGTTATTCCTAAGCAGATGCCACAATATTATCATATCTGCAGCAGAAAACCACTCTTGGAATCTATCCCTCGTCCTGAAGCTACCCGGCTACGTTGATATATGAGCATTAATGGTTTTTAAAAACAAAAGCATCGGAAAAATAATCCAGGAAATTGTTTCTGATATCAAAACTTTTTTTTTAAATAAAGAGATGAATCAAATCAGTTATTTTATCCACTTAGTTCTGCCGGTTTCGAGCCCCCGGATTGTCGTCCACTGCTTTCCGCAGACACGTAATCCCGGGGGCCTAATTGGATGAACGGTCACTGCACCATTTCCCAGCATCACTTCAGACAAGTTCACGCCCGTGTTTTCAATCTTTGCATGAATGTTGTTGTTTTGCCGCGGCGTCACATCCGCTGACACAGAAAACGGAAATAGAACGGCAGGGTGGGGCAAGGGGTGGGGTGGAAGGCTCTGCAGGCTAAGAGGATTGTGAGCAGATTAGTGGCACTGATTGCAGAGGGCCCATCCCTCCCTGGGCTGGATGCTTAAACCCCCAGCGAGAGAAACTGGGACACGACTCATGACCACCAAGAGGGAAACTCTTCCGTGAGCCTATTGGATGTCTCGTTTAAAAAGGCGGAACTACTTGATTCATAACATCACAAATGCTAATGGAGTGGGATATTATATAACAAGTGTATGAACATATACATTGTGCATCACAGTGCAAGAGTGCCAATAAACAATGCTAAAAAACATAGCTTAGAAAAAAGATAGTAGACAAAAAAAAAGGATAATTCTAACGTAATGATTAAGGCGGCCCGGTGACGCAGTGGTTGGCGCTTCCACCTTGCAACAAGAGAGTGAATAGTTTGACACCTTTGGTTGCTGTGGGCTCCCCGGTTTCCTCCCAAAGGCCAAAAACATGCAGGATGTTTATTGTTTTTTTTTCATATCTCTACATGATGTGAGTATGAGCGAGTAAACGTTTGTATGTAAGGCCTTTGATTGACTGGTGACGGGTCCAGGGTAAACCCCCAACATTGATATTTATTGAAAACAAATCTTCCCCCAGATATTACAATGAACCCAAACAAATTTTTCTGAAAAACGAAATATGGAACAAGCATAGCTTAATACTATACAGTATATAACTTAATATTGCACACATGCAAAATCCTGTTTTCTGCCTAAGAAGCAGGGTACCAGTATTAGCATAAGGTCGCTATGACTACTGTAAACAGAGGAGAAGGTGTTTATGGGTCCTGTTGTGATTTTTGTGCCAAAACACCTGCAGAAAATTCTGTGATTTGTAGAATAAGCAGTACATGCACTGTAGATTATACTGGCGGGCTAGCTCTAATAGTCATTTGGTATGGCTTTGCGGGCCTAATATAATTACAGTGCGGGCCAAATTTGGCCCGCGGGCCAGAGTTTGACACCTATGGTATAGAAGATCATGAATAAATGACTGAATGACTGAATTTCAAGTTAAATGCCAAACATATGGGAAGACAAAAAATGTAATTCATATGTTGTTTCACCACTCCGCTGCCCTGAGTGACTCTTTGAAGACCCCAAATGAGGGAATGACAGAGTGAATTATTCTATGTTTCTATATGTGGTGATCGGCCGGCAACCGATCCAGGGTGAATCCTTCCTTCTTATGCAATGACAGCTGGGATCGGCTCCAGACCCCCAGAGACCCTGACTGCAGGATAAGCATTATAGAGAATGAATGGATGAACGAATGAATGAATGAAAGGATACAGTAATAGATATATATTTATAGAGAACTCCCCATAGGAGGTGGAAGAAAATAATAAACACACACATTTGATCTATTAATCCTGCCAATAATATGACAAAGGATTACCTGGATTACATGCAATTGGTGTTCAAAAATTTCTGAAGTGTTAAAACTAATACTTTTGAAAACAAGCCTATGCAGAGTAAGATTCACTTACTAAAGGTACTTTTTGCTCTATTTTCCGAACAATTTTAATGTCTTGATTACGGCCCGAGCTGACTAAAAGAAAGTGGATACATAGCTACATATAGCCCATCATTAACATGACTTACATAATTAAGTTGTTTTAATTTTAATTGCCATTTTATGTTGATATGTGTATGGTATCTTTAATTCCTCTGAGAATGCAAAGGTCGCCGTGACAAGAAACTTCTACCTGGTGAAGTGAAAACATTCTGGGTATTTTCAGGACAATTCCCAGCTTTTTTGCCAGCAAACAAGATTGAATATATCGGAGGGAGACAATAAAACCTGGGAAAGTTAAAGTCTTGTTTGTTTGAAACTTGCCAAATATCTAGATTTGCATATCCTGCCTGGTTATCCTGCTACCACAATAGCTTACTACTTTACAGACATACAATTTTCAGCAACAGTTGGTAGTTATGTATAGAATAACCCCTACCCTCCAGCCCTTGTAACAATGCTCATATATTGTATTTATTTTTATTTTTGAAAAAACATGTAGTTGCTCCTACATCCTACATATATATGTGTGCGTGTACATGCATGCAAAATGGTCGTATGTCTGTATACGTGGCCCTGTGATTAACTTGTGACCAGTCTAGGGTGTACCCCCTGCGCATTCCCAGCAGATGATGGATGGATGGATGAATGAATGGATGGAAATATGTATATATATATATATATATATATATATATATATATATATATATATATATGTATGTATGCATACATTTACAGTAGATACACATACATATATCGTATACATGCATTCATATATCTATACATATACACTTATACACCCACACACACACACACACACACATATATACATTTATAAATGTATATATATCATAACTATTAACCAGGACTATTGAGCACACCTGAATATAAGCCGCACCCAATACATTTGAAAAGAAAAGAATGTATATAGGCACTTGTCCATAACCCGTAACTATCCATTTGTAACATGAGTTTTTCTGCACAGAAACACGTTGCATAGAAATACTTTTAATTAGATACATACCGTAAATGCTTATTTCCGAACAGCGCCTACTAAAAAATACAGTAGCCTACCAGGAAAAGTCATTTATTGCTGTCTTCATCTTTGTCCTGCGCACTGGAACCACTGAAGTCGTCTTCCTCAGTGTCACAATTAAAACAGTCTAAGAATCCCTGTCACTCACGTCAGTAGTCTCTCTTTTGTCGTCGTTCCCAATGCCACATGTATAAACCACATGCGTGTTCTACTGTGTCTATATGTAGTTTGATCGGTCCAATGTGACGAGGCTAAAACGTGACGAGTAAAGCTTGCTAGCCCATAAAAATCCATAAATTTGACGCATCATTGTTTAAGCCGCAGTGTTGAAGAAGTGTGAAAAAAGTATTGGCTAATAGTTCAGAAATTATGATGTATATATGTATAAAATATATTCAATATCTATCTATCTATCTATCTATCTATCTATCTATCCATCTATCCATCTATCCATCCATCCATCCATCCATCCATCCATCCATCCATCCATCCATCCATCTATCTATTCACTCATCCATTATCATTACTGCTGTTTCCTATCCCAGCTGTCATTGGATGAGAGGCAGGGTTCCCCCCCGGCCAGTTGGTCGCACAGCGCCGCATTTAGAGATGTACAACCATTCACCCACTCATTCACACTTCATGTAGAGATATACAACTGTTGATAAACAACTTGGTCATTCACAGATCTCGCCAATCCTGTTTAGTAGAAGTATTACAGAATTATATTGGGCCTCCAATGAACCGACTGCATGTTTCCGGACTGTGGGAGGAAACTGGAGAGCCCGTGCAAACATGGGGAGAACATGCAAACAGCAAGAATTGAACCAGGGGCCTTCTGGCCCCTCAACATGCAGCCGCATGTTTATGTGGTCTGCAGACAAACATGGATGTTTGTGTCCGAACTGTCCCTTCAGAGGGACGCTGCATGTTGTATCAAAGAAAGAGGGAAAATGGGAGAGGCGATAGCGGCCAATCACATTACTGCGCTCACTCCAGTGCCTCAACACTGAGAGGAATCCTAAAAACCAAGGCCTCAAACAAAGCAATTGAAGCGCCATCCATCATTAAAATACGCCCAACCTTGGTGAATGCGTAAAATTGCTGCACATAACAAAAGAGTGACATCCAGATGGTCCACAGGGAGGCATGGCCAACTCAGCCAACTTATTCCAAAGGTCAAAGTTCAAAGTCAGCTTTATTGTCAATTTCTCCACATGTACTATACATACATTCCAGGTCAGTCACTGATAATTCCTATTGTAGTCATTGCATTTTGTTTTACATCTTAATTAAGTTTCAGCTCTCATACAAGAAGATTCACTTTCAAGTCAGAACGAAGTGTGTTAGAACAAAGGGAAATGTCCTTGGAGCCCACTGACCGAGATGCAATTAAATTCATTTAAGGGGGAATTTATGTGACAGGAATGAATGAATGAACGTCATACAATTCTAGACAATGTGAAGATGGAGATAATGTACGCATGATAATGTACGCTGAACTAATACGCATATCTTTACAGAGATAATGAACAATGTCATCAAGAAAGCAAGAGAAAAAGGAAAGTGGAAGGTACGGCGTCGCACTTCCTATTCTCTGTTGCTTTTAGTGGACTACTTGAACCCTGAGTTGTGTTTGGGCAGGTGCTGGTTGTGGACAAGCTGAGCATGAGGATGATCTCGTCCTGCTGCAAGATGACAGACATCATGTCGGAAGGAATCACCAGTGAGTAAAGAGTCACCTCGCTTTAGTTTAGTGGGGAATGAGAGGCGGACGACTCATAGCAATGGCTGCAAGGAAGTGATATGCAAAGGGGGATACAGTCGGATGAAATGTACGCAGGTATCGCATTAAACCTTGAACTCCAAACCCCCAAAAAAGCAAATTGTGGTTTAAAATAGAAATAATCAAGTAGAATACCAACATTCCAAGCAAGCACTGAAGCACCATATCTAAATATGTGTCATTAACAAAAAAGTACTCAGTGACAGTATATCACCACTTATGCGCAGAAAAGGTCATGTTCTCTGAGTTTTGAGTTGACCAGAATCGACAAAAGAGTGCATGTTTAAAGTGGATTTATGCTCCTTTTTATGGGATTTCATCGTAAAACGTAACGTGCGTGCATTTCCAAGCTTCTGTGGCGCACTTTGGCGCAAAGTGTTACAGGGGCACTAGAGTATTGTATGAACATGGTATACCACAGAAATCACAGGAACATCTGGCATGAGGTATCATTTCGAAAGATGCATTTTGGGTTCTTCCAAAACCCCGATTCTCATCAATTTCTTTGTTCCTTGGTTGACCAGTTGTAGAAGACATCAGCAAGCGGCGCGAGCCCCTGCCCAGCATGGAGGCCATCTATCTGATCACACCCTCAGATGAGGTAGAACGGCCTACACAGATCATCTCATTTGTCGATTTTGCCGTTTGTTTATGCTCAGTAGTGTCGTCCAAGTAGTCCAAGCTATAATTTAGTGTTTGTGGAATTCAACTCCCTGTTCTCCGTCCCCCCCCTCAGTCTGTTGAGGGTCTCATTGATGACTTCAGGGACCCGCGGGCTCCAAGGTACAGAGCCGCCCATGTCTTCTTTACTGACAGTAAGTTATTTCAAACAACGGTTGATATATAAACCCCCTCGCATTAATCTAGGGACGCACACAAAGAGCGATTTGACATGAGAAGAGGCTGAAGGCCAATAATGATCCTGCTGTAACAGCGGGACGATGATGTTCTTTACTTTAATCAGATACCTCAAGAACATTTTTGCTGACTGATTTTATGATATTCTTAATAATAAACACAAATATTCTACTATATTGATATGTGACTTTTCTCAACACTTTCAATGATCTTTATCAGACAAAGTAACCCCAGACAAGTACATGAATTAAAATAAGAAGGCCATAAAACAAAATAACAAAAACTATAAAATAGTATGAAAATAAAATAATAAAATCTAAGAAAGCTAATAGACAAAGCATAGAGGACATTTGTTTGAAATAAGTTTTAACAGAAATTATTGGTTAATCAGATACCTCAAGAACATTTTTGCTGACTGATTTTATGATATTCTTAATAATAAACACAAATATTCTACTATATCGATATGTGACTTTTCTCAACACTTTCAATGATCTTTATCAGAGTAACCCCAGACAAAGTACATGAATTCAAATAAGAAGACCATAAAATAAAATAATAGTATGAAAATAAAACAATAAAATGTTAGAAAGCTAACAGACAAAGCATAGAGGAAATTTGTTTGAAATAAGTTTTAACAGAAATTATTGGTTAAGTTGGTAACTTTTTACTCACTGATGTTTTTTGCTTGATCTTTAAACATGTTCACAGTGTTTGAAATATGTCTGAAATTTCAAATGAAATGTCACAAATATAACGTTCTCCAGTCAACGTTTAAAATCTCTAAACGCGAGCTTATTCTATTTTTTTTTCCAGTCTATGATGCGCAGCTTTACAAATGCATTCCAAACCCTCCAAACATGACAGAACATTGAGAAAAAAACAATTCTGACATTATGCTGCCTGAAATTAGTTTTTACCTGTTTGTCTGCAGCAATCCCAGACTCTTTGTTTGGCTTATTGACCAAATCCCGCGCCTCCAAAGCCATGAAGGCCTTGACTGAGATCCACGTCGCCTTTCTGCCCTACGAATCTCAAGTAAGACCATATATCACATCTGCTTCAGATTGGAACAGAGGGGTCATCTTGAAGAGTGTGAAAAATATAATTTTTTTTTTTTTTTTTTTTTAATCCATCAATGTCATGTGAATTCCACAGTCAATACACAGCCAGAATCCATTAAATCAGTTAAGGACATGTGGAAAGCTGAAACATTACCTTTCAGATTTAATGCTAGTAACTTCCCGCAGACTGTCAGAAACACTAAAGGATCAACGCAGCAAACCTACAGCTGAAACACTGACATATAATAAAGCACAGTGTGGCTGAACTCTGAATTATTCATCAGTGCTTGCATTGGCAGTTTATGGTTCTGTCAAAAAAAAAGAAAAAAGAAAAAAACTCTACTTACTCATTTCTGTGAGTTTCTCACTCGAGCCCAATGGCAGGTGCAGTGTGGACCACCTTGCATCCAAAAAGCCTTGGAAAGTCCATGTTCTGTTTTTACCCCATTAGCCATAAACACACATGTTTATACAACTAATCTTAAAGGGACATTGACTTCCCATCATTATGGTATATTGTTGTTTTTTTTAATTTCCCCTTAGGTTTGTATCACTTTGATGAGGCTGTTATGTCGTTAAACTGTGTTATTTATTCTTTTATACATATATGTATATATACTGCTCAAAAAAAATAAAGGGAACACTTGAACAACACAATGTAACTCCAAGTCAATCACACATCTGTGAAATCATAGTGTCCACTCAGGAAGCAACACAGATTCATTTTGACTTGTTTTAAGGACATTACATCAAAGTTGGATCAGCCTGGAGTTTGTTTTTACACTTTAATTTTGAGTGTGATTCCTAATCAGACCTCCATGGGTTGATACAATTGATTTCCATTGATCATTTTTGTGTGATTTTGTTGTTGTCAGCACATTCAACTGTGTAAAGAGCAAAGTATTTCATAAGAATATTTCATTCATTTAGATCTAGGATGTGTTTTTTAAGTGTTCCATTTATTTTTTTGAGCAGTGTATATATATATATATATATATATTATTTTTCTTTTTTTTTCTTTTTTAATTTTTTTTTTTTGCGATAGTTGGTTTATTTTCTGCACAGAAGCAATATGTTCCATGGGTTTACTCTTTGACCCTCCCCACCCCCCCGCCCTTCCTGCCATATGGGAACTTTTTTGGTCAGGACAGAGTGACGGCAAAGGGCAGAACAAGGCTGACTGTGAGCGTGGTATCAGCCCTTCAATCCTCTGCCGTTGTCCCGGGGTTTTAATCCCGAGGGGACATAATCACGTCACAGCGGCCCCAGACTCATCCCCTCACCTCAATGGCTGCTGGAAGCAATGCTCATACTCTGCAGCCAATTGGAGCGTAGATAAGATCCGCGACAAGAGAAAGCCCAGGGATTGTTATCATGTGATGGAGGTCGGGAACAGATGGGTGCATGTGTGTGTATGTGTTTACCAGTAAGTGCATGCGTGTGAAAAAGGATTCGATGTAAGACCTATAAAACAAGTTCATGTCAACAGCGACGACTGCCGAAACCATCATTTATTCCAGATTGTGACACAAAGTGGCATGTTTCTATTCTGTCACAGAAACAACAACAAAAAGCATGCAAAAAAATCTAAATATTTAAATGCAGCAGCATTAAAACAGGATTATACTGGCTGAATATCTTACTGGAGCCAATGTAAACTCTGCGTTCCTGTTGATGGAGGTCGCAGTATCATGTCATGCTGTAGTATGGAAACACTGGGCCTGTTGGCAGGATCCGTGGAACAATAGAATAATCTGTAATTCCGTCGACTCCAGCAATAATCTTTTTGAAGTATAGAAAAGATAATATATTCAGAGGCTGAATAAGGATCTAAAGACAAACCTCTAAGGGGTCAAACTCCAATGACTCCATGTTTTAACCTTTTTTCCTACACTTTCTCCAAATGGCCATGCAGACTTTAACTTTTCTGGGATTATCTGGGATTACAATTTTTTTTTTTGGATTAATGAAAATCTTAAGGGTTGTAGGCAAACTGGATCAAATGCATTTGAGTTTCACTTTCCCTGCACCTCTGTTTTCTCGTTGAGCTACTGATCTACTTTTATAGTTTTCAGGATATTCCATTTAACCTTTGTTAAACTGAACCCTGAGCCCGTGAAGTGAATATCAACGAAATGAGAGATTACAGAGAAAAATGAGAATCCCTGGTGTGGGATAGGGGTCTCTGTGAAGGTGTATTTAGATAAAGCTCTCAACTTAGTCTTCCCCTTCAAGTAACACTAATTCTAATTGTTACGAGTCATTTTTTTTGCCAATTTTCAAATCATATTTTGACTCAGCAAATCACATAAGTGTTTTTGAAATGTGATATGAATGTCCATGGCTACAAGAAGTCACCAGGAAAAAATAACGACAATAATATGATAATGATAATAATAATAACAATAACAACAACAACAACAATAATAATAATAATAATAATAATAATAATAATAATAATAATAATGATAATAATTTATCCTTGATTAATCCCATTCATTCTCTGCAATTAACCCATCATGGATTAACCATGAGCAGTTAGGGGTTCAGTGTCTCGCTCAACAACACTGTCTAGAAATGACCAGCAGATTATCATAAAAACATAAAAAGGAATCTAAATATCTGGCTGTGATCGATTACTCACATGGATCATGGATCAGATTTTATATCATTATATGATAAATCAAATATCATATCAAATATATGATATGACAGACATTCTAAGTGTGATATAATATTCACAATATCATATGTTATTCAGGGGACTAGTGAAGGTTGGGTTACTAAACAGGACTTATCTGCTGTTTCTTTGCGTCCAGGTCTTCTCCCTTGACCGAGTGGATGCCTTTCAGGACTTCTACAGCCCCTTCAAGTCTGACGTCAAGAACAACATGCTGGAGGCCTGCGCCGAGCAGATCGCCACCCTCTGTGCCACTCTCAAAGAGTACCCCGGGGTCCGATACAGAGGGTGAGGGGCCTCCGTTAATGGAGCGTGCATCGCCTTCGCATCAGGCTGTGCTGTAATAA
This sequence comes from Fistularia commersonii, assembly GCF_037954325.1. Classification (NCBI taxonomy): domain Eukaryota; kingdom Metazoa; phylum Chordata; class Actinopteri; order Syngnathiformes; family Fistulariidae; genus Fistularia; species Fistularia commersonii. Next base: position 8,159,378 of record NC_141305.1, read on the forward strand.
TAGCGCAGTTTGTCAACACCCCCCCCCCCCACTCAGAAATCATTGAAGAAAAACCACGTGGAAAAACCTGCTTTAGTAGAAGCATCGGCGTTGCTTGAAATGTCTGTTTTTAAAGCGGCAAGTGATGACGGGATCTGCATAATGTGCGGCAGTAAATAGAAATCATGACAATTCGTTAACATTGAAATCCCAAAATGTGGCTCTTGGTTTGTACTGTTTTACGGATTTCTTCTATTGGTTGAGTTACATTTCCTGGCCGCCCAAGTACTGCACGCTCAGTCCGCTGCTCTTCAGCTGCTGACTCACAACTGCAAACCCAAACTGCACTTTATACTTATCTTGGGATTGTGAGAAACGTCATCTCGATTCCCATGTACATGCGGAGAAATTGACGATAAAGCTGACTTTGATTTTATACAAAAAAACATGTGTATTTTTGTATTATTATTATTCTCTCTCTCCTTTTCTGTGCTGATAAAATTAACTAAACTAAGATGAGTGCGACATTGAATAATAACATCTGCTCTAAAGATCTAAGTTGAGGTTAATTTATGATTAAATAGCAGTGGAGTGCTGGGAGCTGTTTTGTTCAATTTCACTTCCCATTTGGAGTGAGACGTGTGAGTGTGTGTTTTTTTTTGCTCAAGGGAGTACAAAGACTGTGCGGTCCTGGCCCAGATGCTTCAGGAGAAGTTGGACGGCTACAAGGCCGATGACCCTACCATGGGAGAGGTAGGAGTCCAAACCTAATGTCCAAAGTAGAGTGTTGTGCTTTTTAGTACATATGAGTTGACAAAATGCAACTTTAAACCCATGTCATATTAGAATTGTTCTTAAAATCTCATAGGATGCATTTGGTTGCTGTTGGTGTCTTATTCCCCCAGGGTCCGGATAAGTCCCGCTCTCAAATGATCATCCTGGACCGAGGGTTTGATCCCGTGTCACCTATCCTGCACGAACTCACGCTGCAGGCCATGGCCTACGACCTGCTGGGGATAGAGAATGACGTCTACAGGTAAAAAAAACCCAAGGGACGGGAGTTCTATGAGGACACAAGCAACATTTCTGTAAACAGACTTTGAAGAAACAATAAATATTTTCATTTGACACAATTTACGCTTTTAAAAGAGCGTAAGCTGGAAGTGCTGCATCAGGTCGTTTTACAGATTCATTTCCGATCTGTATTGATTCATTTATCATCCATGCTGGATAAACATCTAGGCAGATAGAGGACGAACCAGGTCACCCCCCTGTTCACCAATCAGTAATAATAACGTTGCATCTTATTTTTAGAACTCTCCGTTGTCAAGGACGACGAACGCGGACGTTACGTCACAGCTGACTGTCAGAAATAACAAGCCTTATCAAAGGGGGATTCAGCTAACAAAGGCAAACGAACAAACTGCCGGTCCAAAATCAACAAAGATCTTGCTACGACGTCAACCACTTTTGTCAGGAGGCAAAAATTCTAATTAAACACACCGTCCTTCATTATCCTGCACATATCAGTGTTCATTTTGCTCAATTTCCAGTATTCCGATTCCCTCAACGGTCAATTTGTTGGTGTTGTCGTAGAGCGCAGGATATTCGATCTGACATTCTGATAGCGGAAACATGCTCTGCAACTGAAATTAAATATTTCAGGATGGTCCCGGGGAGGCTCAACAACCCTTTGTTTAACAGAAATAATACTCTCAGTTTCAATCTTTACTAGTAATTACCTTTCAAAAGTTCCTCAGATTCAATTCAGATGTATTTATTGTGCAATCACAACAGGAAATGAGGTCGAAAAAGAAGACAAGCCTAGGCAAATGTATACATTCACTCATTCATTCATTCATTCATCCACTATCTATACCGCTCAGGTCCTATTTATGCTCATGTTGCGTACTTAAATAGGGACGTCCTTTTCAAACTTTGTCAAATATACCCACATACTGTGTATTCCCACAATACTTCCCACGAATGCTTTGGCTGTTAAGCAACTGACATCCACTAGAGGACAGTGCAGAGCCCTGTTTCACACAATGATAAAAATGGAAAAGGCGTATGAGCTGGTGATAATGTTCTAAGAATGAGACACAGGCGGTGCGGTAGTCAGCGGCGGTCTGTGTGGGTATTAAAAACATTGCGGATGGAGAATTCTTCTCACCGATGGCGTGCTGTCTTTTCGTTATCCCTCCCGCTGGTCGCACTCGAGCATACCGTGCATCGCCGTGTCCTCGAGACGACTGGCGATATCCCATCTGTCGCTGGGCAAGAGGCGGGGTACACTCCAGACCCGCCACCATCATAGGGCCAAATATAGAAACATACAATTCCAATGTACCCCCAACTTACATGCAGTCTCCACAGAGGAAGGCCTTTTGTTATTGTCTCACACAACACCCCTTCTTATCTCCCTACACTGGCTCCCGGTAGCCGCCCGCATTAAGTTCAAGTCCCAAGTGCTGGCCTACCGGGCAGTGAATGGGACAGCCCCATCTTATCTCCAAGTTATGGTCAAGCCACATGTCCCTACCCGTCCCCTCCGATCTGCCACCTCTTGGCGACTGTCCACCCCGTCACTCAGAGCCCCAGGCTGCCGATCGAACCGGTCTCGGCTCTTCTCGGTCTTGGCTCTTCTCGGTCTTGGCTCCTCAGTGGTGGAACAAACTCCCGAAAAAGGTCAGATCAGGGGAATCTTTGCCCATCATTCGCCGTGAGCTGAAAACATACCTCTTCACCAAGCACTACCCTACTAATCGCACAACCCCCCCCCCCCCCCCCCCCCCCCCAAAAAAAAAAAAAAAAAAAAGATGAGTATATGTATGTTTACTGTTCTGAGACGGCTCTTTGGTTGAGTGGGCACTTCTGACTTCTGATCACTGGTACTTCGGATCTTCTGTGACTGAATTGTACCTCTTTTAAGTCGCTTTGGTTAAAAGCGTCTGCCAATGACTGTAATGTAATGTAATGTAATGTAGTGTCAGAACTGAACCAGGGACTTTTCATACTTTGATGACGAATTGCCAACCACTGAATCACTGTCCACTGAATTCCAATTTGATTTTGTTCCTATCTTATCCTCCGCGGTCCAGCTTTGAAACAAGCGGAATGGGCGAGACCAGGATGAAAGAGGTCTTGCTGGATGAGGACGATGACCTGTGGCTGACCCTGAGACACAAACACATCGCTGAGGTGTCAACGTGAGTAGCACACACACACACACACGTAAGCCAACAAGTCTGAAAAATTTGTCCGCCTGAAACTGAGTCATGCACAAAACCTACTCAGTCTGCTTTGAAAAGTTTTTAACTTCATTGGCTCTGCCTGTGTCTGCTCAGGGCTGTGACTCGCTCGCTGAAAGAATTTTCGGCCAGTAAAAAGATGAACACCGGAGAAAAGGTAGGGGACGTGCTCATATTCTTTAACTGTGTGCCAAATATTCATCAATATTCACATGCTCACACAGAACTGTGTTCCTGTGTTCCTAAGTAGGTTTCCAAAGAGAAACTACTATATTACAATTGAATGTACCCATAAAGTAACCAGCTGAGGTCGCTTGAGTCCAAATTGAAAAATGAACCTCTCGGGGAAGGATTTCAGTGAACTATAAATAAAAACATTTTAATGTGAAATAACAACATATATGGGATAAGTGTTTCCCTGAGCAGAAAATCACGTTATAAAAGCTGAGCAGATAGTTTATAACTAAGTAGTTGGCCAATCATTTCACATAATATTGATATTATGTATGACAGCCACCAGCCTTTTTTATGTATTACAGAAAAGTCTGTAAAACACAACCAAGATAAGATCACATACCTGCTGAACGCATTAATAAAATATGGTTTCATCGCACCTTGTTTCCAACCACTCAAAACAAGTATGAAAAAAAAAACAGATCGTATGACAAGAATGATTGAATTTTTTATGTGAAAAAATGAAGACAGAGTTTAAATAAATGATGCAGGCCATTGGAATTTATATCAGTTATCAGAAAAATATATATATATTTTTTCATTTCTTATTTTTCATTAAAATGAAAATATAATAACTCACAAATATATTTCAAATTGTTTTTTGTTCATAATCTAACCATTTCATTATGTGTGTATATATATATATATATATATATATATATATTTATATACACCGCTTCTATAAGTATTATATCCATCTGAATCAATATAGACACATTTCCATCTCATTCTGGATATATAATATCCATCAAATATTGTATATATATTTATTCTTGTGCTAATGCCACTCTGTTTACTCTGATTATGCTACCTCATATAATGTGTGAATGTAATAGGTTGTTATAACAAGTAAATATCCTCAAAAATCCTCGAGATTTATAAACACCAACCAACCAACCAACCAACCAACCAATCTGTCTGATACATTTATCACTACTATTGCTAAGTGTATCTTTCCCCTCTTCATTAGACCACAATGAAGGAACTGTCTCAGATGCTGAAAAAGATGCCTCAGTACCAAAAAGAGCTGAGTAAGGTAGGACCTTGCATGCTGGCAAAATTCACAATTTACATTTGCAAGCGGACATGAAAAATAATTTTCTCCGACCGCAGTATTCAACCCACCTCCACCTGGCCGAAGACTGTATGAACCGCTACCAGGGCACTGTGGACAAGCTCTGCCGTGTAGAACAGGTACGCCGGAACTCTCCTTGCCACCATAAGCTGGGAGTCTGTTGTGCTCCAGCACTATCAGAACAAGAGAAAGGTTTTCATCTGTGTCTCTAGCACTGGATTGACAGATTCAAGCGGTGTCAACTTCAAAATTGATGCTGGTTCAACTGTACTTGGAGTTGAGCACTCACTTAAAATCCCCTCACCGCCTCTTGATGAAAAGCTGCGATGACATAAAGCACAACCTGTCTGACCTCCTTCCTTGAAGGACCTGGCCATGGGCACGGACGCCGAGGGAGAGAAGATCAAGGATCCCATGAGGCTGATTGTTCCTATTTTACTGGATGCCAACGTCAGTGTGTCTGACAAGATCCGCATCATCTTGCTCTATATCTTCCTTAAGAACGGTGAGATTATCCATCACGTTTATCACATTTACAATGCGATATGTTGTTTTTTTCCTACCACTAATGTGTACCCAGTTCCCTTTTTGACTCGTTCTTCTGCATACCGAACGCACCCCAATATTTTACGGATGTGTCTCAGGTGTGACCGAGGAGAACCTCTGTAAGCTGCTCCAGCACGCCAACATCCCACCAGAAGACAGTGACATCATTTCCAACATGGCCCACATGGGTGTACCCATCGTCTCTGAGGTGAGACGTCGCGGCCGGGAACCCGAAACTGCGTCTAACTCGGGTGTGACATCGGGAAATGCACTTCGCGCTCTGAATGAGTCAAAGTTAGTGGAGCAGATGTAGTTGTTAGCATAGTTGCCTCTTCTAACTCAACTATAACTACCCCTACCATTGCTGGTTCAATTTGTTCTCGCTCTTCATATCATTCTAAAGAGTCACAGAGAACGAAAATAATTACTTTGCGATTGATAATAATGGAAAGTGCAAGGGTTTGAGGCCATCGGACATCAAGGTTGTGCTGAAAGAAAAGAAGGCGAGTTTATAGTCGATTTTTGGAGTGCAGGAACAAGGAATGCTGGATATAAAAGTTGTTAACATCCTTAAGTCAGCTCATGAGCTAGCAAACAGGAAAAGAGAGGGTACTCCCTTTTTGAGTTTGCTCATTAGCTTAGCTTCATTGCCAATGGAGAATAACATGTGACCCCCCAAGGGTCCATAAGTGTTTACCACAGCTGTCCTTACGACAGTTAGTTTTATCTTTTTTACTTCACCTAATGTTGTAATAAAAAAAGCAATTGTAGGCGGAGGGTTTTAAGGTGGATGTAGAACTGCTCGTAAACCTGCTTTTTTGTGGCCAGAAGTTACTTTTAAAAGAGTCACCCTGACCGTTTAGCAGCTCATATCCTTGTTAGTTTATATGGATGAATACATTTGGCGCAGCATCGCATCGAAAGTTTAATTTCAATCACTGCAGATTTTGCTTTTTTTTTTTTTTAGCCCCTTTCACTAACGGTGACTTTCTAATAAAATCAATTACAGGAAAACTTACATTTACCCAATTAAGACTCCACAATTATTACATGAGGAAACCTTTACGATGAAATAAATGTTCATAATCACGATATTCCTCCAATCAATATGAGGGTCATCAAATTGATCACAGGGCTGCTGTCAATTCCCAATAAATACCAATTAATTATAAACTGTGCTTCATTTTGTGGGGGAAAATTACATACATATACACAAATATATATATATATATATACACACAGTGAAACAAAAACCCCTTCCTGCAGAATGTTCAAACTACTCTATGTTGGTCAATTTTGCCCCTCTGTGGATTTTTTGGACTCAAGCATCCCATTGATAAGTTGTTAAGCGTCGTCCGTCTTGATTGAGCAGGTTCTTCCATCAGATCACATTGGAGCGCCACAATCAATCAACCAATCAGTGGCTATGAGTGGAATTGTAGGATTTTGAGTCTTTGTGCATTTGATTTTTTTAAATTTCTTTTAATCATGCAAATCAATTTGATTAGTCTAGATTCAGCATGCTATTGTGGCAGCCCTAATGTATATATAAATTGTTACAATCTAATTATATCTCTTCATGCAGCAGTTGTTGATTGCCAAACTATCAATCACTTTTAAGTATTAATAAGTCATCTTTGACATTATTGATATATAAAGCCTTATAACAAACAGAATCTTGGGGCATTCCGCAAGCAGGGAAAAATTAATAAAGGGAGCATCACAGTTAAAAAAAGATACTCCAGAGGGGAAATGATTTGTTTAGGAAAGTAAGACAAATGATAAATGATACGGTATGTATGGGTTCTCTTTAGGGGACTGTCAAGAAAGCCAAGAAACCTGATCGTAAGGAAAGAATCAGTGAGCAAACCTACCAGCTTTCCAGATGGACTCCTCTTGTCAAGGATCTCATAGAGGTACTCAGTTTTAGTGCTACTGCAATGTCCATGTTTTGTTATATCTGTCATTGTGACCTCTGGTTCACATCTAAAAGTCCCAGGCTGTAGCCACAGTAAAATGAGGGTGATTTAGACATGAGGTCAAAAAGCTTAAATTGCAATTTAGATGTGCTCAACAGTATCTGAGGGGAATTAAGTACTTTATGCTCCTTAGGGAGGGGTATTTGGACTAGTAGGATAAGGCCGAAAATCTTTTTGATTGACCTTTAGAAAAGTATTTTCCAATCCATTAAACAGTTTGTATCTATTGACCCGGGTGCTAGCATTTCAATATTTTTGAAAGAATTTGCTCGAATCGAACCCAACAGTAATAACACCTGAAAACACGAAATTAGATGAGTACCCAAAGCAGAAATGTAGCATTACGAGGATTGTGTTGTCGGTGAATCCGGCACGAGAGAACCGGTCTGAGTCGGGCGATCTGGAGACACAGGCAGCTGAGGTGGTCAGCAACACAGTTTCTGTTGCTGGTGACCCCAGAGATGACAGTGGCCTCACCTGGGGACTCCCAGGAAGGGATGCATCAGTGCCTGAAATACTTGTCTTAGAGGAGAAGTTTGTGGCACTTCCGTCATCAATAGTGCAGCAAGGTCAGGATTAAGGCTTTTGCGCCTCTGGCACTGCAGACATGCTTAGAGTGGTAAAACCCCTCAGCTTCTGAGGTAAAAGCCATAAAGGAATGACAATTAAAATTTGGCATTGGTGTAACAAAGACCGACAGACATGTGAAACATAAGGATGAGGAAGGTTTGCAAGAAAGGACGAACTGATGTAGTATTCGGTCGATTAACCGCAAAATCGGATTCATCAATATTTGACCTGCTTGTTGTGTTTATCACCCTATCAAGCTACTGTTCTGATAAGCCAACCTCTAAGACTGAAATCGTCTAAAAGAGTGTTTTAAGCGTATCCCTCTGCTCTGCAGGATGCTATCGAGGACAAACTGGACCCTAAACAGTATCCATACATTTCTCAGCGGCAAGTATCCGCCAAGGCCAGCGCTCCATCAAGGTAAGCACTCATTATTTGTTCAAAGCAGAACTTGCAATCATAAAAAAATTGCTCAATCGAATCAGAAATAATATATATGGAAGCATTCTAAACTTGTATTCATTCGAAACAATATTTTCACCCAACAGCGCTCGCTACGGCAACTGGCACAAAAACCGAGGCCCCACCGAGATGAAGACGGGGCCGAGGATCTTCGTCTTTATCATCGGAGGGATGACCTATAGTGAGATGCGCTGTGTGTATGAGGTCACCCAGGCCAACGGCAAATGGGAGGCCCTCATTGGTGAGTTCACTTATGTCCAGGGGTCAATTTGAGTCAAATAGCCCCCTCCAATTCTGTAAAAGTAGAGCAGTTTCTCTGCTATTTGTTGAAATACATCATCAGATCCTCTGTTTGATAGTCTTGGATGATTTTAATGTAACATATAAAGCTCATTTCTGCTCCACGCAGGATAAACGTATAGAAACAGTGCATACCCTGTGTTCATTTTGTGCCAATTTTGGTCCATCTTTTGGATGTTTAATTGAATACGGACCAACTGAGCAGTACCACTGAATACCAGTTGGATGCAGTATTGAGTTGAATCTCAGATTGGGCAAAAGTTTGAAAAAGAGCTGAACTTTTTCAGCATATTGGGATAGAGGGGCAAAATAGGAAATTGTCCAGGTACTTAGGGTAAATGGGACGGTGGCGAAGGAGAAACGGCTTTGTCAAAGTTCTCAACACCTGACCGGAACCCTTCCAACACAAAGGACACGTGGAAGTATGAATGTGGTGATATTCAAAAAGGTTTAAAACATACAGATCTATTTTTGTGTATACGTAGAGGATCAATAAGCCCATAGCGTGTACCTATCAACAATAGAGATCACATGGGGTCCAAGTTATGTCTTACTATCTAGTGGCATCAAGAAGATGCGAGAAGACTTACAAGGGTTAAGACTGGTAACTGGACCACAAATATGTCTAAATGTATAATGTTGAGATAAAGTTTTTATTCAGAGTACTCTGAGGAAGAACAGTAAAGTTAAAGATGAAGAATTTTCTGTTTCCTGTTATTGCAATACATCCTGTTGTACATATACCTCAAAACGTGATATTTTAGACTTTGTTAGCATTTTTTGCTCAGAAATCTCATTTATGAACCCTGAATCTCATGATGCCTTAAATTGACTCCTGATCTCCAGACAAACTTTTTTTCTTTCGATTTTTTTGCAGTCTAATAGGATCACTGTTTACTTTATTATCTTTCTCCAAAGCTCCAGAAATGACCAAACAATTGAGTTTTCAGGCCTCTATCGTCTCCAGGTGCAACACACATTCTCACCCCGCCTAAATACCTAAAGGAGCTACAGCATCCAGACTTCCTGGACCCCAATGCACCACCAGAGGGAACAGAGGACAAGCCTGCCGAATAAAAGGATGCATTAAAGTAACTATATCAGCCTTGATGAAATTTGTGGGTCCGCTTTCCTACTTGTCAACAAGTGACTCATTTTTATAGTTGTGAAGCGTTTTCATTCTTTCAGAAGAGCCATCAGCCCTCGTCCCCCGAGATTTTACACAGATCTTAAAGAATATTTCAGCGTTTGGTAGATGTAAAAATCGGTTACTATCTATTGCTTTCAAACCAATGACCGTTCAGGGAACATCATTACTCGGGTTTACTTCAGGCAACAGGAATATTTAGTTAGATTTACACAACAAGACTACATTACTGGTAATGCAATTTCTAGAACCTTTACCAAACATAGTTTTGATACTGATTCGTCTTTCTGTTTTGTCTGTTGGAGATTTGTTTTCCCTTTCTAAGAGTACACCTAAAGACCATCCTTGTGGTTCACATCCTCATCATGTCACAACATTGTGTGTTCTATTCGTTTCCTATTTCCCTGCGTCGAAAACAATTTACAACAGAAGTGCAGCCACGCCCTTAAGACCGATCACTGCAACCTTCCCTCGGTCACTCAAAAACAATTTCACTTTAGATGTCTCGCTAGTGAGCCATTACTAAAAGCCCGAAGAGTTTCCTGGCTTGTAACAAAACGGAAATCACATTTTTTTTTTCAATTGAATCACCATTTTCTTTTTCATCAAAAATTCTCTCAGTACCTAGATCAGGATGTGGTAGTTAATGATTTGAGACATTTCCTCGCAGTTTACAAAATGGACAGTTTTTTCCTTTTGAGGTCTGGGAGGATTTCGCTTATTATTGCTTCATGCCAAAGTTTATTTAGCACTTAAGTATTTTTCAACAGTGGTGTCATGATACTAGTGTTTACGGCATGAAAACCTGCCCTGCCTCAGAAGAAAACACGACACAACTGATTCTGTAATATTTTTCGATAAAAAAAAAAAAAGTGTAAAAAAAATTCCAATATTTTTTAGGTTTTAATATTTAATATTAACATTTTTTCCAATATTTTTTTTATTCCAATATTTTTCAATATTGTTTAATTTGTGGTAATCACAGGAAATTATTAGTAAAAATAACAAAAAGGAGTAAACCTTATGAACTTCCAAAATGCCCACTTGCACTTCCGTCCAAGCTTTTTCATTCGTATTTTCCTACAGGATCAAGTGAAATCTTCAGCCCCTCTTGCTTTCTGAGAGCTCTTAAAGACTTGGAGAAGGAAGAGAAGACCATCTAAGATGCTCTGAGACGTCCCTCCCACCGCCCTCATAACACTCATCTCCCTTCCACCCCGCGGACCGCATCAAACGCAGACCCGATGTTGCGAACAGATCACCCAGAAATCTCTGTTTCAAGTCACTGTGAAAAGTGTATCAAAGATTTATTGGAACAAATTGAGTTTGTGTTGAGCGTTGACTGTATTGTGTGTTTGTTTCTATATTAGTTTCGATGTTCAGGTGAGATTGCGGTCTTTCGGGTGGTTATTGGAATAGTCACTCCAACACGTTATAACACACTAAAATGGAAATTTGCCTCTCTCTTAGCAACACGTCAATAAACTTTTTTGTTCTACTTTGAGCGATGAAGCGACGTCCATACCCTAATATACAAACTAGGTGATGAGTCTGACTCTGAAAACACTTAGAGAAGGTCAGGCTGACGCTACATTCAGTAATATTTGTTGATCTAACATTTGAAAAATGTCAAACATACATATGCAGTTTATTTGGATTTTCTCCTTGCTTTTTACCTCAATATTCAGCAGTGTTTGTTTTTTCTTCCCCTCGTAGAATTTCAGTTGTCTTTGCTCCTCTGTGTGTGTGTGTGTGTGACCAGGTTTTTAGCTCTTATTGTTGTGCTGTGCTTCTCTGTAACTAGTAATTCACTGTGTGAAGACGGACCACTATATTATCACAATTCTGTGCTCATATCCAAGTCTTTTGCTCTGCGTGTTAAACTAAAACAATGTCATACATGTTTCTGCACCACTGTAGTCTGAAGCTTCAAACATCTACTGATTTTTTTCTGCGCATTTATTGTAGCCATAATGTAATCACAATGTGTGTATCTTGAGTTGTAAAGAAAGATTTGAGTGCGTTTCCTTTTGAATTAAACATTTGCAAGCCATTTGTTTGGATTTTTTTTCACCATCTGCAAAGGTCACAGTGTCTGGCTGATGTTTAGATTGCGTGTTGTGGCTCCGGCTCTCGTGTTATCTTTTTTATCAGATGTTTGCATAGGCTGGTTTAATATTAGCTTACAAACCTGTCATGCGTATTCATAGGACCCACAAAACAGAGCGGCTGAATTTCATGAAGTGTCCCACGGGAGTCGGGAGCTGGTAGGACATCAGCCACATAGCACAGGGTGTCGGGAATTGGAGAGATATTGGGATTGATGGAGGCAATCGGGATCTTTCTGTATAGGGAGTATGCAGCGCAGGGTGTTTGTGCACTGAAGGATAGCAACAATGCAGAGCGAGGAGTCGGAATCTGGTTTTCCCAAAGTCCCGCAGCATCTTCTTTCGTAAATAAGGTCAAGTGTCAAAGGCGTCGCATAGATAGTCCATCAAGGGACAGATGGAGGCAGTCAGGATCTACCTATTATCGGGACATAGAGAAAAAACGCTGGGTTTGAGCGGATAAACATCGAGACCCAAGCGCAGGGAAGACGGGAGTTTTAACACACCCGGATTTTTGAGCAAAGATAGAAAACTGGCATGCAGCAGCACCAATGCACATGATTGTAATGATTGCAGTTCATCGTGACGCCACTTGAGAGAGCCTTTGACATGCAGTGTGTGGCGAAGCTGCCAGAAGTGAACAGCAGAAGAGTGTTTCCACACACAGAGCTTTGAAGCATAGACATGGAAATGGCAACTTTTTTTTTTTTTTCATCGTAGCATTAAATTAGCTTCTTTATCTATGAAGGACCACAAAAACCAACTATATTACTCTAGGGGACTAACTGACCGAGATCTGGGGGCAATTTCCATTTATGTCATGCAAACAATGCAGAACAGGCTGAGTCATGTTAATACCATGGAAACCAGCGGGTGATAATATATATATCTATTCAATTTATTTTTTGAGTGTCACACCTCGGTCCATCTTGAACCACGGCTCTCTTGACAATTAATGACTACCTATCTATCGGCTAATAGTCCAGAAATTATGATGTATATACATAAAATATATTCTATCTATCTATCTATCTATCTATCTATCTATCTATCTATCTATCTATCTATCTCCTGCTGCATATTCTGCACCTAGGGTCACAGGGGATGCTGGAGCCTATATATATAAATATAAATATAAATGTAAATGTAAATACAAATGTAAATATAAATATAAATATGTACGTACATATATTTTTTCATTTTTTAAAATTTTTTTTTTACTTGCACCAGCCAGTAAAGACTGAAGCAATGCAATACAGTCTCATGTAACCTTGACTGTTTATCCAGTACCGTCATACCAGGGTTGCCTTTTTTTTTTTCCTCACAGCAGATTTCTATTTTTACCAAACACACTATGTATAGATGAAAGGGTGTTTTTTTTGCCTCTCTTTTTTTTCAATTTTTTTTTTCGTATTGTTGATTTGCTGTAATCCGTAGTTGTTGAGTTTTAACACCCGCACCGTTTTGTTGTCTGGTCCGTTTTCTTTCACCCCAAGGAGAAATAAACCCAAACAAGCCAAAATCCATCGAGACAAACAAACGATGGGAGACAGTCCACGCTCTTTATTGCTCAGATGTGTATGAATGAGACACGAACATGAACAGAGGGAGAGGATTCTGTCCGTTTGTCTTTCTCTGATGTCGGGCACTTGTGCGCAAGCACAGAATGTCAATAAAAAGACACATAGGAGCTTTTCATTGTGGACACAGTTACTGCCTAGTTTGTGTTGGAGTTTTGAAAACCTCGATTTGATTATTTAACTATGGAAACATAATGTGGTCACTTGATTAACAGCATTTTCTCCCATTTTTCTGAATTAACAAGGTAATCAAGTCCAAGCTACTGAATGACCTCAGAATTTAAGATCATCTCAAGGAAAAAATATCCTGGTTGTAGTTTGTTGAATTTGAGTACCCCCCCCCCCCCCCCACACACACACACACAAACATATATGTATATGAATGAAGTGTCATGTTTCTTTTGAATACTGAAAAACAGAGTATACAAGCTATTGGCAAATGAATGCATTGGGCTTCCACATAAGCATCACATTGTAGCTTTACCGTTCATCCAAAAGGAAAATCAGGATCACATAAAGGTCTCATGGAAACAGAAAAAAATGAGTCATTTTAGCCCGAACGGATACCGAGATCACCTCGCTTTTACGTTGTTCAGAATGGTCTTATTTGACACCTTGATGGGATTCCTTGGTTCACATCCGCTCATGTGAAGCACAGCCATCAGGCCATGGACCCAAATTGACCGCGGCCATTTCATACAATTTTACAGTCAATGCAAAGAGTTTCACCGCCGACGGAATCCTTTGGTCACGTATTCATGTTATATGCATTATATTAAATCTGCGTTATATGAATCACTCATGAATAAATACAGGCTGTCAAAACAGAAAATCCAAACAATGGCTTCACATTAATCTCTGACAGAGTTGCCTGATGCGAGGAGACACCGATGGCATTCACAGCACAAACTAGAATACATAGAATATATACTCAAGTACGGTAATAATCTGTCTTTTGTGTCTATGTCATAAAAGAAACCAATCCCCAACAATATGTCACGGTGATATTATCGACATGAATAACCACATAGATGGACTGACAAGTCAGAATCCCAATATTATTCTCCTAAGAGAACATCATATCTTTCATCTTCCTCTGTAAAAGCAACAATTTCATTTGCCGTTAAACAGCAAAGCTCGGGGGACCATCTGTTGCTGCACCCCTTGCTCAAATGTTCAGTTCCCATCCCCTTACATGTGCTTTTGGTTTCCTTTCCTTTCCTTCCTGTGGTTGCTCCGCTCAGAGTTTTTTAACACTTTTTATGACCATGTCTGGGGACCCTGCCTGGTTTGCAGTCAGAACTCCAAAACACTGTACTGCTGTCTGAGTAGAGGACTGAAATCTCCTACAAGCTGAGGTGAAGCTGACAGATCTGCTGTTCCAGCGCCAGGTGCCAAAAAAAAAACAAACCCTTCCATCCATCGTCATTGAGAAAATATGCTCTATTCCAAATAAGATGGAGAAGTTGACATCGCTGATCCTGCACTGGACGGGGGTGCCAGGACAGCAAAATCATGGTGTCTATGAAGACACACACACACACACGCGCTACTTCAAGGTTGTGAGGAATGATATAACAGTAGACGATCATAACAGTGAGAGGAGGTGGCTCGTGATAGATGGTGTAACACTGAGGATATTACTATTAAAGAACAGTTTGCAATGACATTGAGCGGTTAGCTGTTGCTATTCGGCCCTAAAAATGCTCCCGGAGTGCCTCAGCTGCGGGAAACATCCTGCGATGTATCTGTGCTCAAGAGTTTTTGCAGCTCGAAATATCCAGGCTAGCGAGAGACTGGTCCCTCCTTGATCCCAGCTGATAAAAATTTTGGAAAGGTCGGTACTTTTTCCATCACCTCCAACTCGAGAATACGTTTATTGGGGCCGAGCAAACCAACCTAGAGTGGATGACACTGTGATCGTTCTCCAAAACAGAAGCCAGGTAGCACCGAGAGGACAATAATGCTTTGTTCCTCCGCAGCTTGCAGCCAATAGCAACAAATTATTACTTCTCGCACTGTCGACGTTTGTGAGGACATAGGATTGTAACCCTTGGAGGTCCGGAGAAGGCGCTGGTTTCTGTTAATCCAGCAGATTTCTAGTTTGATGCACCCACATGGCAGCTGCTGAAGTTCAAATGATGACTCAGTGATCGCCACTCATCACGGACAGGATTGGTAAGGAGGTCAAATAACTGATCTAGGACTTTTTGGCACCAGTTTTGGGCTAATGTGGGGAATCGTCAAAGAGATGGTGACGGATTTTCCTGCTAAAACTGCCTTAAAACAGCGGTGAATTTCCAGCGTAAACATAATGAGATGGTGATGCTTCAACGTACTGGGGCGTTCATCTCAACAATAAAGTGGACTGGACTATCATCAGTATGTATCACTGAAAAGGACAAAGCAGAATCTACCCGTTGAGGGGTCTGCTGGTCTTTTTGAGTACCCCAGACACACACACACCCACACACACACAAGCGCGCAAACACACACACACCTCTGTCTACGATGAATAGTCATATACTGGTAATATATTTCTGTGTATTTGTACATTTTTTTATTATCTGTAAAATATCCATATACTGACCACTGTTTATAATTTCTGTATACTGTACATTTTAGTTTCATCTGTCTTACATTATACTGTAAGTGTATATTCTGTACATCTATAATATCTCTCTTTATAGATTGATTTTTCCTGTTTTTTTACCTAGTCCTCGTTTTTTTTTTACCCCTTTATTGTTCTTTTTCTTTTTCAGCTTTTTTTTTTTTTTTTGTATATTCATCATGCTGCCAGGACGATGAATGGATATCTTCTATTTTATAAGTGCGAGAAGCATAGTGATACCAGAGTACCTCAGGGGTCAAAACAAAAATAAAGATGCTAACAGTATTTGTTTGTTATCTTCAGCTAATCCAGAAATATGTGGATTTCTATGATGTTAGTGAAAATACGAATTCAGACTGTTTTTGCAAGCGAGAATTGGCAAAAAGTGGACAATTTTTGTTTCTTCCTTTCTACACCCATTTTTGTATTACCTATCTATGAATTGTTTAGACTAGAACCACAATTAGTAGTTAAGATAAAATAGATTTTCAAGAAACTGTTTGGTTTCAGTGAATTGCAACTCCCCTTTTCCATGCATTGAAAAAAGCCCTTCTAAAAGTGACTTTTTCCTTTCATATATTTGTGTTTTTTCAAATAACATTCAAAACATTATCAACTAGAACAACATATGGAATCATTTAACAATAACTGAGGGACCCTGGAGGATATTTCTGTGACAGTTGTGGTAACACGAGGAACGGTCAAGAGATGTTTCATCAAACAGGGATTAGTTAATTATACTTTGATTCTATAGCTTCCCATGACCTACTGAACACTCCTAAAAATAATATAAAAAAAGACTGTATGTGCAGTTGTTGTTTGTACAAGATACACACATTTTCACAACAGTACCTTGCTCTCATTGTGGAGACCTAAAACCTTGGTGCTGAATGACTCATTCATGTGATAACAAAAACTCCCACAGTTCTCCAGAAATTACTTTTACCTCAGAACAATGGGATTAAATCCTGATTTTTGAAAAAAATAAGAGAAAAAAAGCCTATAACATAACCATGTTAACCCCAGAATTCATTTCTGAGGCATATATATATATATATATATATATATATATGAGGCGACCTTGTTGAATTGCTTTATACATTTAAAGAACAAATTCGGTTCTGGTCTCATTTTTTGCGGTATTAAAACCTAATGGCTGCAGCTTTTCTTCAGCAGGTGTTTTCAACTCCTTCAGCTAAAAAAGACCTGCTGAAAATTCCAGCCGGTGATAAAGAGCTGTCATGAACTATTTTGGATTTCTCTTGGGTTGAGTATGAATGTAGATGGTCAGTTCAAAATGTCTGTTGTTGTAAAGAAAAACAGTTCAAAGCAAAGTGGGAATTCACTCAATATCTACTCATATTCCATACCCAAAGAAGGTATGGTAACTTGCTAAAATCCAACTAAAAATCATCAAATTTGTACGATGAAAGGTTGGATGGCATTGCCTCAGCTCTGCAGGACCGCTTTTCGGACTCGGTTATGTCCAGGGATACAGCGCGTGTCTTTCAGAGCATTAATGAGCCTGTAAAACTCGAAATACGACCTAAAAATCCACGCCCCACTCAGGACAACAGAACAACCTCCAACCTTCATCCAAGAGGCAAGCCAGCTAGTTCATCCCCAAAAAGCAGTTCACTTATTAAACTGAAGAACGAGAGCATACCGTCCTCTTGACACAAAGGCTGACTCATTATCTAAGGCAGGGGTCGGGAACCTTTTTAACCGGGAGAGCCATAAAAGCCAAACATTTCATTACATATATTTCATTGAGAGCCATAGAGTATTTTTAACGTATAACAAATTGAATATATCTTACTTTTAATGCAACCTCTGGTGCTGCATGGATTTGTTCAAAGTGCCGCTTTTATATTTGACCGTTTCATCGATGCAATTTTATCATTGCATATTAGACATATCGCAGATCTGGAATGCATGGTAATCATCGTCTTTTTTTTTTTTTTTTTTTTTGATGCTAATAAACTAGTTGGCTATCTGATAAAATTAATTTCTTCAACTTTTCAATGACCCGGACGTGCTCGGAAGTCAACAGTTCCCGACCCGACCGATGGGCGACCCGTGAACTTTATCTTCAAAACTACTTTCTGTTTACTTTAAAATGACATAGTTTAATGAAGAATGTTGTTGAAGAAATCATCTCCCATGAAATCAAGCCCAGCTTTACTTTCGCGCCGCCATTCGGTTGGTTCTGCTTATATTAAAAATAATGACGCCCGCAACACCTCAGCTGACTCAGCCTGGCCTTAGTGTACTGATCTCTATGGACACGGATAGCACTGTGTAATATGGCAGCGAAGCAACATAAAGTGCATATTCATTAAACACACTACGGTCTGGTATTGAGGGATTGAGGGTTACGACAAGAAGATAGTGTAGTTGTATTTCAGCTGCGAGATGATAAGCTTTAGTGATGTAAATGTTATAATACCGTCAACGGTGGGAGGCGGTCCCATGTTCTGCATGGCTAAATAAGAAGTTTTCATAATTCAATCTACTTCCAGTTCACTATTACATGTCCGACAGGTGTAAGATTGATAACTGCAAATGGATTTTTTGCTTTTTAAAGACTCAAGCCCAATTAGCGTGTCACACCGTTTGGAGAAAATGGAGAAAACATGAGTCCGTTTTAAAGAACGTGGACTACATAATAAAACTTTCTGTGTTAAATCTAATTAAGACTCATTTAAGTGCACATGCTGGCTTCCTCCCCTTGCCATTGGAGAGATAATTCCTAAAAAATCGTTTTCACTCTACAAACCATGCCTAGGGTTTCATCTTAAGCATGTCTTCATCACTGTTTATTTGCATTTTTTGCAAAGATACGCTCATTCGTAATTACAACGTCCTGAAAGTCTAAAAGAAACAGGTCGATGATTAACCGAGTCAGTCTTTATCAGCATCTCACAGGGCGATGGGTCGGGGAAGACTTTGTAATGAAGGACCTTTACTGGTGAGGAGTTTGGTCTATTATTGCATTGCAAATCCTACGGTTGAATTTTCTAGAAAGATGTGAAATTAAGCATGATTTAGGTAGTTGTAGTATTGTATTATAATCACGGAATGTGTGCATTGTTATGTCACCGCACACTACACGGGAACTATAAGATACTATTTATTACCATTTCATGCAACAGTTTCTAGTATATACAAATTGTCATAGCGTTAATCTGGAGCTGCAGCTGGGCGATGTGCTCTTTTGAGATAAGTTGTTTTGACAATCGCTGTGTGTCACTTTCATAAAATGAATAGCATTATCATCCCATTTGAACTAATGTATCGCATTAGGGATGGAAACAGAAATTGTGATTGGAATTATTCACATTTTATGGAATATGTAAATCTCATAGCTGTCCATTTGCAAATAAACACAGGGCGTATTTTAATTCTTTGTCTGCACGGCTTGTGTTTTCAAGACTGTATTAACTTGGAATTCGGCACGGTTGTTATGTGTGACCTCTGGCTGTCTAACTTGCTGGGGGTGGGGAATTACAACAATGTGATACAATAATATTACTACTTTATATGATTTTTGAGAAGGAGTAGCTGCTTCGGCTGACCCCGAGCCTCAAAAACAAGTATGAAAAACTGAGGTAGAGTGAATTGATAGATATTCTAAAAAGCCTTGGAATACAACCATCACCATCCCTCCCTCTCAAAACAATCCTTTCGTTAGAGTACGTCCAATTTCACAATAATGAGATTTTATCTGGTCTACCACAGCTCTACATTAATGGAAGTATACAATCTAATTATTCTGTTATGAAATGGAAACGTAATAGGCCGCAATGACTGGAAAGAAATATCGGTCACCATGATAGAGCTGCAAACGTACGGTTCTGAGGGGCTGCAGAATGTAATGACTTCATTTTAAACATAATTCTGCGCTAATGGGCGAATAGTGACTGGCTTGTTTTTTTGTCGTAATGTATGTGGAGCATCACGACACAACGAAAAGCAACACAGCGTATATTCATGTGTAGGGACAAAGGAAAGAGCAATAATTAATGCTGTCATGTGGCACAGAATTGGCATTTCTTAATTTGTTAATACTGTGGTAATGATCAGGTTTAATAAAAGCTAAAATATGCCTGATTAGGGAGACGCTATGACTTTGTTATTATGGTGACATGACTATTATCGGAAACAGAAATAAATCCACCTTGCCATTGTACAACATGTGCCTCCCGTGAGTGAAATGGCAAAAGAGCCTCCTTTATTTTTTTTATTTTCCCCCACGACTATAAAGTGAACAACATTGTCATTTTTATATTAGACTGAGGGCTCTGTGCAACATTAGCATCCACAGGCTTGTGACTGATATCAGGTATCCTCCGGGGATGTTATCACTTTCCAAACTATAAGAGTCAGGAAATAAATACAAATAAAAACCTCTATTGGCTGCCAATAAAAGCGCTTGCAAAACTGAAAACTCAAACCATGTCTATCTAGGTATATTACATAATTTGTTACTGAGGATAAATGACCGTCCTATAACAAAGCAAGCTGTTCTTTACCGAGTTTTCTGAGATGTTATTTTGTTTGTATTGTAATAAAAAAAAGCCTTGGAAAAATGACAATTTCAAACCCAACTTCATCCAGTTGGTAAAACTGGAATTCAATTAATCGAATACAATTACTGCATCCTTTTTTCTGGAAATCTGACCTCACGGTGACAGACCACACTACTAATACTGGTCTAACACAAGTCATGTTATCGGGATTTAAACACTGATAAAGCTAAAAGCGAAACCCTGCACAAAGACCGTTCGAATAAGGTATGACATATGGCAAATATTGATATAATACATCTTCATAGGCTGACATTGTGCAAAACCGTCGAGTGCCGTAAAGAAAAAAAAAAGTCTTTTCCCCAATTTCCTTCCCCCGAACTGAGAACAACGACGATGACCCGATAGTGTTGAGTTCCGTGAGTGTCTTATGTAGCCAACCTGCATAAAGACACAGTGCTTGTGTTAGAGTCCCGGCTCAATCACCAGGAGGTCAATGTGGTCGGTTTCTTTGGTCTTGAAGGCCTCGGCGATGATCCTGGCTGCCTCCTTGTGCTCCCGTCCTCTCAGGGAAATGCCGTTCACCTCCAGGATGACCTGACCCACCCGCAGCTCACTGCAGTTATGAGCGGAGCCTCCTTTCTGTCAACAAGGCGGACAAAAGGAAAAAAAAGCGGTGAATGATCTGCGTTTTGTTGTTTTTGGCGCATTAACATCATAGAGGAATAAAAACCAACATAAAAAAAATCTTTTGCTGTTTCTTCTTGCCAAATATTGTCATAGCAACTGGACTTTTTAATAATGTTTCGCCTTTCATACGAGAGGATGCTTCAGTTCGAAGAGACTGATGGGAGTTTCTGGTTAAAAAAAAAGTCTAGAGGATTGGAGGAGGGCAATAATCCAACTTGAGCAGGGTTGGTAATGAACGGTACATCACGAACTTGTTTCAAGCTCTGAATCAGATAAGCCTTTCAAATTTTTTGGTAACAATTACTTAATGTTTTTAAATGACATCTACTGAAACATCATTATAATATTCCATATGTTGGTTTCCTTTAATTATCCTCAAAGTATCACTGTAAAAAAAGGCAATTGATGATTTAACAAAACGTTACAAAATTATCTCAGAGTCTTCAAGAAATGATCAGTTATCAATCTCTCAAATTAAAAATAAAAAAAAACTCAGATCAAAATCTGAGAGAAATATGAAAAATTATTGTAATAACAATTATCAATAATATGATTACTGTCAAATACAATATTTAATGATTTAATATTGAGAAAAAGCACTTTGGGACAAATATGCATATAAAGGTATATACACACTTGTATCTTATATTTATTCTTTAAGACCTTTTCATTAAAGTGTCGTTAAAACAAGAATAAGTAGGAGTAGGACACTATTAGATTAACAATGATGTAATCAGGGATGCAGTATGGCTAGAGAATTCCAATATATATGGAAATATATAATATATTATGTTACATTAGGGCAAAAAATTTAGTCAGACATCAACTGTGCAGTTTAAGTTTACCAATGATGAAAATTACAGGCCTCTCATCTTTTTAAGGGGGAGAACTTGCACAATAGGTGGCTGACTAAATACTTTTTTCCCCAGTGTATGTTATGTGTATGTATATATATATGTATATGCACCCCCAGTGCAACAGCACAAGTCTTGTTAAAAGATGTAGTGAAAAAAAAACAGTGCAATATAAATGTGTGTCTATCAGTCTGATTTACTGTCATGGGTGGAGATGTGGGTGTGGGTGTGGGGGGGCCGATAGAGGTCACAGCTCAGGGGAGAATGCTGTTTCTTAATTAATCTTTTCTTCCACTCCTTTTCCTTTCCGTTGCTCCCTTCAGGGGTCACCCAGCGAATCATCTTCCCCCATCTAACCTTCTCCTCTGCATCCTCTTCTCTCACACCAGCTAGCTCCATTTCCATTTTCCCTCCATCCATAAATCTCCCCTTTAGCCCTCCCTATAGGCCCCAAACCTTCAAAGGGTAAATTGTGAACACAAGCAAGGGGTAAAAGGTCGAAACACATCGTGTATTCAAAAGGTTAATCAGCTGGTGGACCAGCTATTGATCAATGTATCCAGCCTGGCTGGAGACATTTAAAAAAAACAGTGATAGAAAAACATGACAATGTAAGGAACTTGTAGGGTAAACTGGGTAAAGTGAAAAGAATGTCTCGATGGCATGGACTTGCAAAGGAGCGCCCTGCAACAAACACAATCTTTTAGCAATTTTTTTTCAATTCAAGTCTCATAGAAACTGAGAAGCCATGTCCGGCTTGCTCCTTGAACAAAAAAGGTTTACCTAATTTGTAATCTTTTTTGGCGCCAACAGATATGAAATTATTTCAATTTCACTATGTGGATGTACTTTTCTCTGGCCAGTTACCGTCCAACAAGGGCAACAGATTGAATCCCCTCATCGGCCAGTCACTCTTCCACTTGGGAATAACCGCAGTCTTCCAAACGTGATCATCCATCCATCCATCCATCCATCCATCCATCCATCCATCCATCCATCCATCCATCCATCCATCCATCCATCCATCCATCCATCCATCCATCTTCTGCCTATTATCCTGGGTCAGTTCACAGGGCTGCAGCCTTCGCAGATAAACCCAGACCTCCCTCCCCCGAGCTGCTTGGTCCAGCTCTTCTGGGGAGATTTCTGAGGCGTTTCCAGGCCAGTGGAGAGACGTAGTCCCTCCAGTGTGTCCTGGATCTTCCCAAGGGCTTCCTTTCGGTGGGTTGTGCCAGGAACGCCTCACCAGGGAGGCATCCTGAACAGATGCCTAAGCCACCTCATTTAGCTCCTCTTGACGTAGCGGAAGCAGCTCTTCTTGGAGCCCCCTCTGGATGCCCAAGACTCTTGCCCTACCCTAAGGGAGGGCCAAGATATCTTGCAGAAGAACCTCATTTTGACCACTTGTATCCCTCATCTGGTTCTTTCTGTTACTTCCCCATAGATGTAATGTAGGCCAACCAATAAATCTTCCTCACCTTCAAAGACTCTATTGCAGTGCAAACATGATCAGTTAGGTACAATACTAAACTTCAGTTGTTTATTTATTCCTACACTCAGTCGTATGGTAACAGCTAATGGCCAATAACAGTGGAGTTTGTCATCTGCGTATCATGCAAGGTAGTTTATCAGACAACACCCTCTGACTGATTTCCCTGGTGGCCAATGGCAACCCCAGAGTTTGCAACGACAGTGTAGCAGCCAGAGACTATCAAGACGATCAGCATCATCAACAATTGGTACAGAAATAAATGGTCATCTTGCCTCATTCCAACTTTCACTCGTTTTTCCACTTTGTTACTTATTTACATTTATACATTTATTGTAACCTAAGCCGAGAAAGAAATCAACATTGCGTCTGGTCAATGTACATCTGACCCATTTTTACCATTTTATGGACAAATAATCCTTACCATTTTACGGACAAATAATACTTTTTTTTTTTGACCCATTGCTAAAAAAAAAATATAATTTTACCCTAAAATGTGTAGCAACTTGCTATTATCCTGTGACTCACTTCATCAGACTCATGCCACAGACAGACTGCTGCCACCAGCCTGCCAACCTTCAGCAAGCCGAAGTGATTCCACCTCTGGACCTTGTTGCTAGGCAACCATGTCAACACACTCAACATCCTCCTTCCTTACGTTGAGTCTTATGTGCCATGTTAAACAACATGGACAAGAGTGAAAAGCCAAGCGACAAAATATTCCCCTATCTATCTATCTATCTATCTATCCATCTATCCATCTATCCATCCATCCATCCATCCATCCATCCATCCATCCATCCATCTTTCTGTCTGTCTATTACTTAAATACAAGTAATAAACAGTCCAGTCCCGTACAACAATGGAGAACACTAAATGGGAGTGCTCCAAATACAGGGTAAATAGGATCTAGGGTTGCGGGCTAAGAAATTAAAGTTTTTAGCCGCAGCTGCAATGTAGAAACAGATGATTGTCCCTAACTTTCTGGTTTGTAGTGTCCAATGTATTACAAACTATTATTGCGTACTTTAACAGTAGGCGTTGGACGTCAAACATAGTCTAGATCTTCTTTAACCTTGTCACTTTCAAACTTTTTCCATCAGTATTTTCTTAAATATCTGAGGTGCAACTCAGTTGGATTTTACTTCAAAATACTTCAAATAGCACACCAACTTTCAACTCTTTCAAAACCCCTCCTTTCACATAATCAATTTTTTCCTTTTTTTTAATGACCATCCATGTCTCCAATTGGGCGAGAGACATTTCACACCATTAAAAGGTCACCAGTGGCTCAAAGGGTGACGCACAGACAAATTAACAATGCAGCTCTCTTCACTGCGGTCCCCTTGATTATTTTGGATTGCAGTGGAGAGCCAGAGGACAAACTTTGTTGAAATATTTAAATATTTTCCTGGCTGACTGACTGATATATTATTATAACTGACCACACTGGATGCGGTGCAGACGTAATATTTCTGTCGAATTTGGTCGAAATTATCACGTACCGTAAATGATTCCTGACTTGGCCCCTGAGGTCGGGTAAAAGAAGAAGGATGATAGAAGGCTTTCTGTATTAATACTTTTTCTTTAGATTTACTGACACCCTTTCACACTGTTTTTTCAACCGTGCCGCTATGATGCCTCATTATCTGTATAAAAATACCGGCAAAGCGTGGACATGCAAGCACAGATCTTGCCACCTACCGATTAAATTTGGGTCTTTTCAATACAGTTACTTGGATGGAGGTAGAAGCCAACGCTGCAAAAGCTACAAAGCTTAATTTATTTTATTTCTTTTCTTCAGGCGGAAAATCTTACTGGAAACCATGACCATGTGCAGTGACCTAAACTGGAAATGCAGGAAACCGCCCTGTGACATGAAGAGAGATTTATATAAAATACAGTTAAAGGGGGGTCTGTTTTGCGACTTAAGTGACTCGGACAAGGGCTGATTCATCCTGTCATATGCACGGGAGCTGGAGCTCGTCATTGTTAGTGTCACTTTTGTGTACCTCTTCTTCTTCTCCTTTTGGCTGTTCCCTCCAGGATTTGCCAAAGCCTATCATCTTCCTCCATCTAACACCAAGTCCTCTTTCACTACATCCATGAATCTCTTCGTTCTTCCTCTAGACCTACAAACCATCTGAGTCTGACTTTGTCTCCAAAACATCTAACATGAGAAATCCTTGTTTTGGATTTTTTGATGCCAACCGGACTTGATTTCTTCTCTTGAATACGTTTTACCTCTGATCTGAGAGGCTTCTTCAGTTCTAATGGTCTTAGTTGAGATGGCTTGTTTTGCAGAAACTACGTTAAATGAAATGCCGTCAAAAGAAGAAATTAAGTCCAGTTTTCACGATAAGATCTACTAAGGATTAACCATGACCTGGATGACCGAGGGAACTTCCATAGACATCTAGCGTACAGGACTGTCTCCGAAAATTAGAATATTGTGATAAAGTTCTTTATCTTCTGTAATGCAATTAAAAAAACAAAAATTACCTTTTCATTAAATTCTAATATTTTGAGATAGGACTTTTGAGTTTTCTTAAGATCCAAGCCATAATCAGCAATAGTAAAATAATAAAAGGCTTGCAATATTTCAGTTGATTTGTAATGAATCCAGAATGTATGACATTTTTGTTTTGGTAATAAAGAACTTTATCACAATATTCTAATTTTCTGAGACAGTCTTGTATCCTGTCCCTCTGATGGACTCTTTCCTGATCCTACCCATCCTCCTCGGTTCCCAAAGAGAACCTCAACATCTTCACCTCTGCTCTCTCCAGCCCTGCTTTCTGTCTTATCCTCAACGCACCACTATTAGTTTTGAACTGAAGAAGCCTCTCAGATCAGAGGTAAAACGTAATCAAGAGAAGAAATCAAGTCCGGTTGGCATCAAAAGATCCAAAACAAGGATTTCTCATGTTAGATGTTTTGGAGACAAAGTCAGACTCAGATGGTTTGTAGGTCTAGAGGAAGAACGAAGAGATTCATGGATGTAGTGAAAGAGGACTTGGTGTTTTAAATCTGTCATTGCAAATGCGACAGACGTCTAAACAAACCTCTATTTCTCTGTGTCATGATAAAGAAATACACCAAAAACACCATTACACGGGCAAAACTCATCCATCCTGCTTATCATGCACTGAAGGTTGCAGGAGATGCTGGAGCCTATCATCAGGTGACAGGTGGGGTACACCTTGGTGGGGTACACCCTGGACTGGACGCATGTCAATCCCAAGGCCACATATACAGACAGACAATATTCACTCATTCGGGTCAATTTTTCCAATTTACCTATTAAAGAAACCGACGCAGCACAGCAAGAACACTCAAGCGCAAACCAGGGTCCTTCGTACCGTGTGGCCGAAGTGCTAACTGCCGCCTTACCGCGGAGGTAAAACTCCTCAGTGATTATTTCTGACACAAGACAAAAATGTACATCTTTTTTTTTTTTTGGCAATGCGTCAGCGTAGAAGCGACCAAGGTCACAAATCATTCAGCGATTAACCAACATTATTGCCTGTCAACCTTCAACCTCTGTGAAAACACTTCTCTGATGAAAATGGGCTTCTTTCCTTTTATCGTAATTTGCTAGACCGTAAAAAAAAAAAAAAAAAAGAATACACCGGTGTCAGGGAAACATGAGTGGGACAACTTTTCATTTCAGAGCCCTCTCCACAAGCTTTAATCAGATGCTAAGGAAATGCAGGGCTGACATTTGAAAGGGAAAATCCTTGATTCAAGTCACGTGCGGTGAGAACTCATAGGGGAGATGCTAGACGTTGGCTCGGCGAGTCCTGCTGTGCCGACCTCACCTGTATGGTGACGATGCGCGGCAGGGGTTGCCGCGTGTTGGCGCCTCCTTCTATGGCGATGCCGAGGGTGTTAGCGTTTTTTACCACTCTCACCAGTGTACTTGTAGGAGCTGGGATTGGCGGGCTCATCTGCGAGAGTAGGAAAGCAAAGATGAATTAGGGGGACGTTATGCTACATCGGGGGTGTCAAACTCCAACACGCGGTCGGCCGACGTTGATATTTATTGAAAAAAATCTTCCCCCAGATATAACAATGAACCTTTTCAGATGGACCCAAACATTTTTGCAAAAAAACTAAACATGGAACAAGCATAGCTTGATACTATACAACTTAATATTGCACTCATGCAAAATCCTGTTTTCTGCCTACTTTGCTGTTTGCGGAGACTTGATGTTGCATTTGGATCCGCACAACCCCACCAACAGTCACAGGTACAGCACATCCAAATTTTCGACAACATGTACACAACTTTCACCGTGTTTCTTTTGCGGTATTACCATAGAAGCGCTGCATACACAATTTGATAGAAATCATTTCTGGAAAATAAGACTCATCAAATGAATAATAAAACTCTTGATCTTTCCTGAGGTATATTTTTTGAAAAAGCTGTTTCGGGAAAAAGTGAAGTTGAAACAAATGAGTACCAATCAAGACATTAGAAACATCACGGATACTGTTGATCAGGGGTGTAAAACCCAAATACACAGTGGGCCAAAATTCAAAACTCGGGCAAAGTCGCGGGCCAACGTAGAAATTTATTGAAAAAAATCTTCCTCCAAATATAACAATGAACCTTTTCATATGGACCCAAACATTTTGCTTAAAAACTAAACATGGAACAAGCATAGCTTAATACTATACAATATATAACTTAATATTGCACACATGCAAAATCCTGTTTTCTGCCTAAGTAGCAGGGTGCCAGTATTAGAATAAGGTCGCTATGACTACCGTCAATAGAGGAGAGGGCGTTTATGAGTCCTGTTGTGATTTTCGTGCCAAAACACCAGCAGAAAATTATGGTATTTGTAGAATAAGCGGTACATGGACTGTAGACTATCCCGGCAGGCCAGCTCTAAGAGTCATTTGCTGTGGCTTTGTGGGCCAAATATAATTACAGTGTGGGCCAAATTTGGCCCGCGGGCCAGAGTTTGACACTTATGTGCTATATCATCAGTGAGCAACCGGAATAAGCTTACCTGTCTGGCAGCCCCTGCAGCCCCTGCGAGAGCCCCCGGCTGCACTGCGTGCCCCTGCGGGTTCTTGCTGGGTCGAGGGCTGCCGTCCTTGCTGACGCCTCCCGCTTCGGCGATATCCACGCCGCTGTCCTCACTCAGGGTCTGACCGCTGTCTGACAACTGGGACAGCGTGGCTCCTGGACCGGACAGCATCAAACAATAATCGTAATAATAGCATTACATTTTATTTAACGCGCCGTAATTGGCACGTGAGGATACTGTACAGACATATACATATATACAAAATACAGATTTGAAGGAAACAATTAAAAAAAACATGAACAATGTGACAAAACAAGAAAAAAATAAATAAAAAAATTTGTATATATATGTGTGTGTGTGTGTGCATATATATACACACATACGCTCATACATATTTGACTTGTTACTTTGACACTTTA
Source organism: Fistularia commersonii (assembly GCF_037954325.1). Classification (NCBI taxonomy): domain Eukaryota; kingdom Metazoa; phylum Chordata; class Actinopteri; order Syngnathiformes; family Fistulariidae; genus Fistularia; species Fistularia commersonii. The sequence continues at coordinate 8,188,243 of NC_141305.1, forward strand.
TAGTTTTATTTCTATTTCTTACTCTCTCTCCTTTTTTTATACTGTTTATACAATTTTCTACATTTTCCTACTATTATTTAATGATTGTTGTGTTTTACTTGAAACTCTGGCACAACAATTTCCTTCGGGATGAATAGAGTTGTTCTTATCTTATTTTTAAATAAATAAAGAAATAAGTAAATAAATAAAAGTTTGTTTGCTTTTAGTGAACTAAGTGTAGGTTACCTGGGAACAGGTTACAATTGCAACTTATATACTGGTTATAGTAGTCAGGCCATCCAGTAGATGATCAAAGTTTCATTTTGATTTTAATTCTTTTTAGCGTGTTGGCAGTACAAGATATCTTTTCATGATCTTTCCAGTGATGCATATCTGGCCTCTGACTGAGATGTTTTTTAAAAAAAAAAAACACAGGGTCTGTCTGCAAGTGTGTGTGGAGGAAAGGTGCCTGTCAGAGCCACATCGTAAAAAATGAAATGTTGCTTTGGAGGTGGCATAAAAGATATTTCAAAGCATCGTTATTAATTCGAATTTAGAAAGTGTCCTGGTATCTGTCTCTTCAATTTACATTTAAAATGAGCGACAAGTCAACTCGTAAGTCATATTAATGAGTGATGTGTGACTGCGGTCTATTCATTTCAGTGACTCATGGCTCAAGTAATGCACAGCGGGAACTTTTCCTCTCGTCTTAACACTGTGACGCCGGCTTTTACTTGGAGAATTGATATTTTATGGGGGTATAAAAGGCAGCACGTGCTGATAAATAACAAAGACGTCAAATTAATGGCCGCTTTTGTAAGTCGCACAGATACACAAATGCGTCTGTACCTCGTTGCTGTGTCCTGGAGTCAGCGGAGAGACGATTCATGTCGGTCATGACGATTCGCTGGGTGAGGGCCGGTGAACACGGCCGGTCCGGACAATATCGAGGGGCCGCCGTCGTGACGAGAGACGGGCAAGGCGAGGGACAAGGTGAGGGATGGGGTGAGAGATGAGGGGAGGGGACGGGTGACGCCACTTTGGAAGATGTCGCGGACTTGGACAACATGGAAGACTTTTCGTAGGAGCTGGACCTGGAGGAGAGTTTGACGGACGCTTCCGACTTGGCGGAGCCCGTGTCACGGTGGTGCGCGAAGCCCGGGCACGTGTGATGCCCTGAGCTGGGGCGGCTCTGGTGGGTCATGTGGTGATGGTGGTGGTGGTGGAGGTGATCTGAAAACAGGGAGTGACTTGTAGATTCTGAGTCGGAGAGCTGGAGGGGACTTTGGGAGGTTTGATGGAGGGAGTTGAGCGAAGCGTGGTGGGTGGCGGTCGGCGGCGGCGGCGGCTGATGATTGGACGGGAGGGATTTGAGTGACTTGTGGAGGCAGTCCTGCAGCAGGCGGGAGGGGCCGGTGAAGAAAAGGCCAGAGGCGGGCTGCGTGTGCCTGGCCGACAGCCTCTGGTTGAGCTGCCGTTCGCTGGATGACTTGCATTGGCTGGACCTGAAGGGGGGAGGAGACTCTGCCGAAGCCTGGGATTCATCCTGTCAGCGAGAGCAACGCAGCAGTCAGCAAACGGCTAACAGCCAAACATCCTTTGATTTAAGTGTAAACAAACACGTACTAGTGCAACATTTTGTAAGGCATTCGTGTTCTCCTCCTGGTCTTTTTCCATCCAGCCGCCAACGGAACCGATGACCTGAAACGACAACGCGAGAAAGCTGCAGTCGTCCTGGCGATTGCATCCGAAAGCCACGAGTGTCGACCGCACGAAAATAGCATCACTGGCACAACTTCTTGCAGATGCCAGGAAGGGGCTTGGTTCACAACTTACCGTGGGCGAGAGGAAAAGCGAATAATCTATATGTATATAAATATCCATTAATAGAAAACATGGCAAATATGCTGGAAAACGTTATCTACTTTATCTAGCTGTGTTTTGCTGATGTACCCATGAGGAATATCGAGATTCTCATTTCGCTGATAGTGAATTATTCATTAATTCATCATCTATATTGCCTATCCCTATTTATAAGGGTCATGGGGGGGTTCCATCCCAGCTGTCTCTAAGCAGGAGACGGGATTCAGTGGACCGGTTACATTTGATCACAGGTCACAAATAGAGATAAACAACCATTCCACAACCGTAATTTCCTAGAGAAAACAAATGCACAAATTTCTACTATTTGTCAGATTTGGAAGTCAAACCTGACGATTACAATTTTGCAACTTTCCGAGGGAAAAATCTGATCAATACATCGGTAAACGGGATGCTGTTTCACAGTTAAAATAGATTTTTTTTTTTTTAAGACTTGGTTGCAGACCAGTTAAATTCATAATTTACTAAAGACAAGTGTGAAACGGAGTCCACGCTGCCATTGAATGGGTTGCTTTTCAGTTCACTGTGGTGATAAATGCTTTCACCATTTGAAATCTGTGTGTGTGATTCTGTGTGTGTGTGTGTGTGTGTGTGTGTGTGTGTGTTTGTGTTAAGTTGTCTAACTGATCGACATGTTCTGCAGCCGTGATGGAACCACAAATTCCAGATTATATCGACTCGGGAAGAAAGTTTGAAAAATATAACTTGGCCTCAGAATAACTTGGGATTTTCCAAAATTGTTGCACTTGCTGGATACTAAAATAAATGAAAAATATCAGTGAATTCTGCTTCGACGGAATAATGCGATCGCAGGATTACATGAAGAAACTACATTTTCACGAAGTCACTCCTACCCGAGCTGAAACATTGGGATTCATCTGTTCCCTTTGCTTAAAAGAATTTCCAGTGTCCATAATGATAGAATTCATAAAATAAAAAGGACTCTGTTGCACAAAACTGTAATAATAACATCACACTGAATCACTTATTATCCATAGAGACAACTTGTATATATTTCATTCACCCTTTTCTACTTTCGCTTGCTTCTCTCCCCTTTTTTCCAACCCGGCGTAAAAAGTGATTTATTTGGAAAGCCTTTATCCTGGTCCCCAGTGATATATTCTGTGCATGTCCTCGGCTCTCTTTCAAAAGATTAACAGCTACGTTGTATCCATTCAGGTCTGGCCACGATCAAAAGTCAATTTTCTTAATAGAATTAATGAACTTTGCTCCAGAAGGCCAACATAGATCACAAGTGGCTTAAATTAGCCCTGCGACGGGCGGCTAGACAGCAGCTAAGCTGGCGGCCGGACCGACCTCCGGGAGGGAGTTATGCAATAGATTTCGCTCGACGATGAGGTCGCGGCGACGGTAGGCGACGGGACTTACCTGGGCGGGCAGAGCGTGAGTTGCGTCGTGGATAACAGGGGCGGCGTGGACGTAACAGGCGGGGGGATGGAGTTCTCCCAGGCCACCTTGCCAGGCCTGGTGAGCCTCCCTCTCTCGAAGCAGAACCAGCCTGTCGTACATTTCCAGGTCCTCAGGTGCCACCAGGCCCCTCACCTCGGACAGCATCGACAGCTGGAGGCATCCAGAAGGGGAAGATTGCGGCACATTAAATAGTTATCTCCGTCGTACCGAACAACCCTATTAATCTCCGTGACAGGGCTGGGTGGTGGTGGTGGTGGTGGTGGGGGCATAATGATTAAATTGCCCGTACGAAGTTTCAGAATGACTTTTTCCATCCCTTTCGAAAACATATAACTTTTTTTTTTTTCTTTTTAATCACCGATTTACACATTGGCTTTTCATATATCATCGTTCAAAAATAGGGTTTACACACACAGTGATATCCAGATTTATTTATAGACATTTACATATCGCTCTGGCATATCCACCCTCTTCCTTTGCATCGTATAGCATGTGTCGGTTTAGAGACAGTGGCACTTAGGAAGAGACAGGAAGGGGCAGCGCTGGAGGTAGCAGAGGGGAGTGAGGAGCATGGATAAGATCAGGAGCCCATCATCAGTGGGGAGATATTTGGAGATAAAGTCTGACAGATAGCATGGACATGTAAATAGGAAGGATACTGAGGTTGGAACTACCAGGAATGAGTTCCATGAAGTTAGTTGGTGTGAGAGAAGAGTGAGCAGATGAAGTCGGATAATTTGCTGTGGTGACCCTTCCACAGGAGAAGAAGAGGAAGACGGGACCCCATTACATCATCTGTAGGCGGAGTTACCTTTGCATGTGTGTTGAAGAGCTCAAACAGAGCCATGGCCAGAGGCTCCACCCCGATGTGTCTCTCTTGGTATTCCTGCAGGTAGTACACCATGGTCTGCCTCTCTGGGTCCGTCAGCAGCATGTAGGCCTGCTGCTCCAATGACACCTGGATTCCTGGTGGACCCACTGGCCTGTTCGCCGCTGGCTGGAGAGACACGCGACAACACGAGGGGGAATTTGAAATTTGAAATAAAGAAAAAAAAAAAAAGGACGAGCGCAAAAAAAAGGTACATGCGTGTGAAAGCTCCCGTGTCGGGGAAGAGCAGGGGCACTGGGGAGGATTTTTCACTTCCATGAAAATTTAGTAGATGATGCCTGTCATTTCAGCTGTAATCTGGCTTTTGAGTTGTATGATCAGATAATAACACAGGAAACCAAACATGAATTGTGCAATACACTACAATTTTTCCTTTTATCATACTATTGTGCACTCCTTACCTCACTTGTTACTAAGACGCTTAAAGTTTTATCACTTGTTTACTAAGATATTTTATAGTTTCACTGAGATACTTTATAGTTTATAGTTTATTTTTATTTCTAATTCTGCCTTTTTCTTTTTATTATTTATTACTGTTATATTTTCTGTAACTCTGGCACAACAATTTCCTTCGGGATTAATAAAGTTGTTCTTATCTTATCTTATCTTAATTTCTAATTAACATGTAATAGTAGCAGGTGTAACATGTATGTGTATTATTACAGTCTTTTCTGCAAAAGTGAATGCATTTTAAGAGGTTTTTTTTTGATTACTTAATATGTATATGGTTTTGCAGTTTGCATCAAAGCTGTACGTCGAGTAACTTAAGATTTGTGAAGACATTGTTGCCAGTCAGCTCACCAAGGGGGTGAAAGGGGTTTACTATCTTGGCCAAAGACCCTCTGCCAAAGTTTCCAGGGAGCAGCAGGACCGGACAATTAATCTTCCGATTATCAGAAAAATGGCACCACAAAAGTACGATAGTAGATTGCTGAGAATTGTATTAGGTGAAATGTTATGCGTCCTTGACATTCTTTTGAATATTAAAACACCCCTTGGGTGAGGAGGAGGAGGAGGAAGGATTTAAATTGATAATTTAAATGCCCAAGCACTCCGAGACAACAAAAACAGACATTAACACATGGGCAAAGCGGAGAGAGAGCGAGAAGACATGGGGAAAAAAAAAATAGTTGTCGTGTTTTTTTAATGAGAAAACCTCGAGTTGCGGCTTAGAGTCGGCAAGCTATTTATAAACACTGATGTTTGAAACAAAACAATTACAAGCTACAAGTCCGGTCTCGTCTACATCATTATATGTCTTTGCCGATGACAATGCTTTCATCCGTCTATGCAGTGGCGTATTTCTGGTCCACCCACTCTCTTGTTTTCTATCAGTGTCTATCAAGTCTGTAACAGCAGGCAGGAGGCCCGGAGGAAGTGTCTTGAAAGCAAGTTTACCTTTTTAGAAGCTGCCTCTATCTTTGGGGCGGTGGTGAGTCAGTCTACTGGGACATGGCTTGGGCCTGGTAGGTCTCCAGTACAGTACTAACTTGGACCAATGTATACGGAGTTTGGAAAGATGGCTGGAGAGGTGTCCAACCATATCCCTGCTGAGGTGCTCTTGAGCAAGGCGTTGGATCCCCTATACTGATTAGACACTTTAAGACAGAAAAGGTCCAAGAAAGCATGTCTAAGAACTGCCCAACTCCAATTTGGTTCAAGGAACTCGTCGCCTTCAGATGAACTTTTCATTTGGGGTCTGCACAGGGATTAAGGTACCACGGTAGGAACTGGTGTGACGCAAGAGTTTGACATGTACCTTAAGCGGAAGAACTTGGAATTCTTGGACCAATTGTTCCATCAGTAAGAAAACATCTGACTCGTGACCGACAGCTTTTGAGAATAGCGCTACGCAGTCCGTAAAAAGTATCTGCTCATGGGTGTGGCTTATGAGTTCCACCAATCACCAAGCACCTACATTCATATGAGTCCCTCTGGAGCCTCTAAAAGATCCTGTCTCAGAGTAGCGAATAAAAGGGTTATTGGAGTTAAAGTCTTTGGTTCCTGGTTTCTATGCAGGTTCAAGGAAACAATAAAAAGTTCCAACAGTGATAAAGTGGCAAATGAGTTTTGAATCCTAATTTTTGTGCCTGTGATCAATAAACTGGCTAACTTTTCCTTCAGCATTCCACTTTAATGGAAAACAAGAACATATCCCCCGTCCCCCCCTGAAAGGTCAGACATTGTCAGGATTTGAGTAGCTCTCATATGAACTCATTAGTTTTGAAAAAGAACGTGAAAACACCAACTGTGTGCTTCCCGCAGAGACTTCTTGAACAATCATTTGATTTTTTTTTTTTTTTTCTAACAAGACCATTTATTCATAAAGTCCTGTACACAATGCAGCTATCACTAACCAGCTGTTTCTTGATTTCAGACCATCTGAGTTGAAGTCACTAATGAGTCTACCCGAGTCTCTGCGCTGCGCCTCGGGGCAGCAGGCTTTTATCACTATCCCTAATTCATTAATGGTTACCCAGCAGTTTCTCGGACATGTATTAATCAACATGGCCGCCCATACCATCGTGAATCACCGGGCTAATTTGGCCACGACTTGCCTGCAGCACAGAGAGATGTTGAGACAAGCTCCTTAATTACAGTGCAGCCTTTGATGCACTGTGTTGGCTTTATTTTTATACGAGCATCTTGCTCCGCTGTTAACTCTGTCAGAGGAAAAGGTTTAATAAATGGGATGGTGAGGGGATGCTTGTATTTATTCAATTTGACACATTTTGCCACAATTTAATCAGCGTGAATCGCCGCACAGTAACGATCTGTCATGATTATCTGCACTGGCCGTTTGGGCGTTATCCCAGTCATCATTTCGACAAAGAACTAAAATACGACAAGAAAGTTGCATGCTGTCAGTTTAGACATACTAGCTATGTGGATAGATAGATGGATTGATAACGGGCTTGATAGATTCATAGCAGAAATAGTTGTATACATGGAAGGTGAACAGATATATAGCTATGTAGATAGATATTAATCTTTCATTGAAGGGACGCCAGATTTGACAACTGAGCCACAACCACTCAGTTGGTATAGATATTGAAAACCCTATATGTGTACTGTATATTCATACGTATATCCGTCCATCATCTATACTGCTTGTTCTGGACTCTGGGTTATCAGTGTGACCGTAACCCTAACCCTAGGTTAGCTGCCATTGGGGGTAGGATTCAACTGGGAACGGTGGCCAGCCAATTACAGGGCCACATATAGAGATGTACCACTTTTAAACCCCTTATTCACACATTTGGGTATTTTAGGATTTTAGGGTTACCAGGGACCTTCTTGCTGTGAAACAACCAACGTGCCATTATAGTGACTGGATCTATAATCAATCTGCACCAATCTACAAATTAATGGATGAATTGGCACTTTGCTGATAGAGGAAGTCCTTGGTTGTCCATTTTTGGATTTGGGAGCCACTAATACAATTTCCTTTTCCTGACTATTATCAATGCGATACCTGGTAACAATAGTAAAATACACAGCAGCAGACAAAAGTATTTTATCATCTTAAAAAAGGCTTTAAAATGATAGTCAATTTTGTATGCATTTGTACTGAAATCAATATCAAGTGTGACATTATAAACACAGTGCATCTCGGGTGACATTCAAGAGAACGTAACTAAAAAGGGATCGTTTGCAAATTACTTTTCACAGACGGGTGGGAGGATTTGGGAACATGTGAAACATTTCTATTAACTTTCCTGGCACCCATTATTAGGTTTTGGCCTATTTTGCCATGCCAACCTTGCTTGTGCAAACCTACAATCGAATATTCTTTGGTTGTAGATGCATGTCAGTCAATGCTAGTGTTTGGTGAATAAAAATGTCTGAATTACAGTTCTAAAATCGAATCTCGAGTATGATGTTTGTTTCTGAAACAAATATTCAACCAACAGAAACACTGTATTTCAACTAAATTTATGTTTTGCTGTAACTGTTCCCCATGTTAGATGAGGACTCTGCATCTGCACTCTGATCGGAAAAGTGAACAAGGGATAAGTTGAGTTTTAATTCATTAGATTTTTATGTAAAGTAAAGAAACTCCAGGTTACTTGGTTTGAGAAGGGAATAACTGTTTAAAAATCTGTAAATGACTGCATAAAATCCAGAACCACTTTATTCACAATGCTTTTGCTTACTTTGTGCATTTCAATAAACAAATAACACATTAACAGAGATAAGATGTTTTCCGAAAATCAGAATAATGTGTCTAACATCAAGGGTGAAGTATTATTTTAGTCAATAAGAATTAGCTTTAATCCACTATAATTTGAATTTAGTGATAATCCGAAGGTTAACTGTGAAACAGACAGCACAAGCAACCTATCAACGCCGGAGGGGACAGCGATCGGGTGCCTTTTGTATCGTAGCTGAATAAAATACTGTAAACAGTTTGCTTCACAATGCTTAACCGTGTGGTCAATGTCGCTACGTGCCCCGAATGGGAAACACTGTATTGTTTCACAGGTGAAAATGATTTCGAATAAAATTGTAATCCAGGGTATTCCGAGTTACTTGAGCCGACCTCCTGGACCTCAGCAGGGAGGTCTCTCTGGCTCAGTGGTGGAGACGTCCATTATTTACCAAACAAGGTAAAGGCGCATTTCTCAAACAGCAAAAAAAAAAAAAAAGTCCTGCTGCATATTGCAGTTTGACAACAGAAATGTGCAAGCTGCATGTTTAACATTTTTAAGAGCATGAATTGATCTGGGTGCAGACTAAAACGCAGAAACATAATTGCAGCGGAAGCTTTTCCTTCTTTTACCTCTATTTGACTGTTTGTTGTTATGGCTTAAGTGCTCAATTGGCCATCTCGGATTTGGCACAGTTGCATCCAAGACTGGTGTTCTTGTGCATTCTGTATTTTTTTATTTGTCGTTTTCACCCATGTTAATTCACAAATCACCTGGCAACTCGCATTCAGTTTTCCTGATCAAACATCATTAATTAACACACTCAGGTCCGAAACACCAGATTTGTCCGTCACTGGGTGTTTCACACAGCCAATCAGGGATTGCGCTATCGTCCTCCTAGTCCTTTGTCATCAAATGAAGGGTCGGTATTTGTCATTGTTGATGCCTGTTTCATTATTAGCTACACAAATTTACACCACATCCACGGGACACACCTCCTGGTGTAAAATATTTACTTATGTATCTGTGAAAGTCCTCCTGGTCATGGTTCTCTTTCTAGCAACCAGACTTCTTTGGGCAACACTGTCTTCAAAAAGTAGCAACGAGATGGATGAATGTAATAGCTTACCGATTTTGCATGCAGCTGGCTGGATTTTATTTTCTACATCGCTTGAGTTTGAGGTAAACGTCTTCTAACAGGACACCTTGTCACGTCTCATCTGTCTGGTCTGCTGCTGCCTTCCCTCCTGTCTGATTACCCGCCCCGCCTTAATGAGTTTAACTGCTATCTTGTCAGCCCATGTCCTCAAGTATATACAGTAGCTTACGAGAGCATCGATTTACCATTTTATTATGTTACATTTACTATTTTAATGGGGAATATCATGCGATATTCGAGCCTCTTGAGTCCCGAGCTCGGTCACAGAATGAATTAAACTTGTAAGTTATTACTATACACCTTGTGCGATTATACTGTTTAGACTTTGAGTGTTGGACAAAGCTGTGTTTGAATTTGAACATGACTTCAAATAAATACAGAAGAGGTACCGATAAACAAGAAATGAGGTTAAAACACAGGCAAGGTCTGTTACACTAGGAAAAACGCTGGATACTGGTAAAATGGACAGTATGATTTGTCCTACATGGACCGCGCCTACTCTGACCCAGTTTAGGTGGTGCTCTGTGTAGACCAGGGGTGTCAAACTCATTTCTACCAAGGGCCACATCAGCCCTCAAAGGGCCTCATGTAATGGTAACAGTATAAATGTAACCAAATGTTACCAAATGCAATGTAAAATAAATGTAACTACTCCTTAATGTTAAATAACTCTCAATTTATTACTCATTTAAATCCAAAATGTTACATAAGCATTCCCATCTTTCTTGAAAAAGCCTTCCATCTGCATCAACTTTTCTCTTCCTGGACATTTCGGGATCATTTGTATTTCTAAATTCCACTTATTGAAAATCACACTGATGTGGATACACTGCAATCTAATGGCGGGATGCCGTCACTTCGCGGGTAACATGATCGGCATGAATGGTGGGAAAAGTAGTTTATGGTCAATGCACGTGTTTGACTTATTTATTTTAAAGACAATCAGACCCTTTAAGATGTACTCGCAGGCCACATTTGGCCAGCTTGGCACTTCTCCGGCAGCAAGTCGGATGGCAAGAGAGCTTTATGTCTTCCACGCAGAAGAGGATTGGTCTTTTGGAAAGTCAGCTACAGTGGCTTTCTTGCTCGTGCTCATCCCACAAGCCTTTAGCCTACTCCTGTAACAACTGTGAGTGCTCCGTGGGCAGACTTCAGCAGGAACAAAGCTTTTCCTGACCCTACAGGTCTTGCTCTGGGGGCTCCTTTAGTGGCTTTCAGAGGGCAGGAGGGTAAAGAGTCTGTGCCGGGGTGATCTGAGTCCTTTGTTGATGCTGATAGCTCTCCTGTGAACACTTGTGAATGCACAGCAGAAAGGGAATCTCCGGTGACCCATCGGGCAGTTTTCAGAGCCTTTGCAAGCTGCCCAGCTCATGCTTGAAGTACACACCCGGGGATGCTATCAGAGCCTGCAGCCTTGCGTTGTTTAATCCCAATCGGTACCTCTGACACCAGTTGGGGAGAGCTATATCTTGGATGCTGGCTGCTGGTTGTCCATCTCCAGACAGGCGAAAAAAATTATACAGCTCGTTGGGAAAGGAGACATCAGGGGAGAGGGACATGGGCTTATAGCCTCAAACCTGAACGCCCTGCCACAAATTTAGGGGCCTCCTCATTCTTTTACTCCTCAAGTACATAATATGATTGTAGAGAAACGGATAACGATTCCATATATGATAAAAAAAGACAAACAAGTAGGTAGATCTAGGAGGTGAGGGATGCCAACATAATGGTCTTTAAGTTGCAGCCCCTGCTCTGAGGAATCGAAAAAACGCCGGGCGTCAGATAACGATGGGCCAATCCACGGAAGCTACATCTTGCGGAGAAGACCATAACAACGGTCAACGACCAATGAGAAGAAGACACCTACAACTGAACAATCCATTTTTTGTATTATTCTATTGTAAGTCGCTTTGGATAAAAGCGTCTGCAAAATGCAATGTAATGTAATGTAATATTATAAAAAAAAAAAAAAAAACAGGTCAGGAAAGCATAGATAGTCAAACTTTGTGAACTGACATACTGTGTTGCTTGTCAGGGAATAGGAGATCAGACCCACCGCTCTGTATTCTGACTTATCTCTCCTTTTGCTTCATAAACGAACACCACTCCACAGATAGAATGGGACAGGATCCAACAGTCTGAAGGCCTTCATGATGCCATACTTCAGGCCAGCTATGTGCATCACCGATCTGAAGGCAATGTTGTGGGCCTTCAGCTCTAGGCAGACATTCCTGGGTATCCGGACAAATGGTGATCTGCTTGGGGACACTGTCTTCGGTGGCGGAGACGTAATGGATTCCAGTTTTTACATCTGCACAGCCTTGCGGCGCTGTATTCTTTCCCTTAGACTTTTCTTTTTTTATTGTCCTCATAGTGAGTTCCATACATTTGGTGTGCACTTTGGGGGGAATAACAAGGAAAGGTGGTGTAACTGTCCTATGTGGAGGAAGGGTGTTCTAGCTATGTTTGAATAAACATGGTCCAGTTTCTGTTTTGCTCCAGGTGGCAGGAAATGTGCTGACAGTCAAGGGAGGATTGTCTTAGGTTGGACTAATTAAAATTACCAGCAAAAATGAAAAGCAGCCTCTGGGTGTGTTGTTTGATAATGGCTGCATGTAGTTCTATCACTGCAAGCATAGCATGAGCATCCAGTGATGTGTAAACAGAATCAGCTTTAACAGCTAGGCATGTTTGCATATTCACAGAACTTAGCTACAGCTTATGTTACACCTATTATGCAAAGGTTAACGATCAGATAACTAGATATCATGCACAATTCGAAGTGCATTGTAGTTGAGCAACAACAGAAGCTATGACAGAGTTCAATTGAAACAATATGCTCAACATTTTTCCATGAGAAACTCCACATTAGGCGACCGATGACAATTTGAACATTAAGCTTTATTTATATAAGTGGACAATCCTCAATTCCTAATTTGCTCGAATCCATCTGTGTGTGTGTGTGTGTTTGTGTGTAGCGCTCTGCTAACAATAGCACAGTCTGCAAAATGATGTTGGAGTCAATCTGTTGCGATACAGGGTCGTAGATTACTCATTTAATTAGCCAAAGAGCGGACATTGGCACGGAAAAAGCCAGACAAAGGGAGCCAATGTGGTTTTAGCTTTGCTTGTAGCCCTCATCTTTTTTAACAGTCTCCAACACCATTTGTGAGCACTTTTGTCTGGCTGGGAAGATTGATCCCGGGATTAATCTGGGATTGGCAATAAATGTATTGAGGTCGCTTAATCCAATATTCAAAAAGCTTCTGTCTTCTATAGAATGTTAAAGCAGTGGAGCAGATGGAACTGCCATTGTTTTAAAAATCTTGGGAGATGCTGAGCTACACGTGTTGGTCATTACATCGGTTTCCCCTTTGCTTGTCGCCCTCCAATCACCAATTCATTTGGGTCTGTTTCACACATCACTGGGCGGTTCTTGTAAAGTTTGTTTTTCCCATGCTGAAGACAGTTTCACCCCTAGTCAAAGCCTTGATACCATGTCTTATTTGTTCGCCTGTTTTTCCTCAGGTGTAGCTCCATTTAGCTATCACCATGTTTTGATTTCCAGGAAGACATCTGTTTTAACGTTCTAAAAATCCATGATTTCAAGAGTTGAGTATTAAACTTTTTTAGAAATAGATAATTTTAGCATTTATTCAAGCATGCATATATGGAATTGCCATTGGTGGCCAAAAACAAAAGGGGTGTTTACTTACTAGGGTACATTGACTTGTTGGTTTGAAGCTACTGTTAGGGTTGGATTATTATTGATGATAGCTGGCAACTCTAAATCTATACCTTTTTTATGATAAAAGGAATTCTTATCTCATCATGTGAAAATGATTCTGTATTGGGCACTCAGCCACTGTCCCACTTACTGTAATAATAGTCCAACTTCACTGTCAAGCCAATGAATTTCTGCTCGTGGGTATCAAACCCATCAATCTTAGAATAGCTGCTCGTTATTATACGGCGATACTGTGCGTGCATCTCGAAAGTAAATTTATAAAAATGCTGGAATGATAAAGTAGCCTTGACCCCCCCCCCCCATCACATTATGAAAGTGAGATATGAATCCACAGTGACCCCTGCCTTTATGGATGTCAATTCTGAATAATATAAAAATAACTATAGGTAACGACAAAGGTCGGCATATGACCAAGAGTCAGCTTCTCTTCTAATGAAGTGATGAACGCTACCACCGACACCTCACATCGGGTCCTATTCCGATCAGCACCTGTATATAAATGTAATTGAGGGCTTTACTGTGCAATTTTTTGGAACTCCAGAAAATGCGACGCGGTGAAAATGTCATGCAATAATGTGAAGCTGATGATTCGGTTGTAATCCGTAATGTACTGCAGTGTTAAGCCCCCGTTAGGTTTCACACACGCACAGTCAGGGGGAGGAAAACGCACGTCTTGAATAGTTTTGCTAAGCAAAACAGCAACGGAGAGAACGGGGAACTTATTCCGATGAGGGCAAGTGTGTCTCTACGGCTGCTCTTAAACAGAAGCATCTGCTCGGCGGCCGGCTCGACATGTCTGATGTAATCCCATGGAATTATGCGACTGAAACCTCAAAGAGTTTCACTTACTGTCGAGACCCGCGCATTTGAAGCGGTGCGGCGCAAAGCAGCTCGCTTACCTTGCCCAGTACGGGTGTGACTCTGGCCGAGGAAGGTCTGCAACAAAGGAAAAATAAAGCTTAGCATGTTTAAGACATACAAGATCTTTAAATACCTTCCAAACCAACTCATTTGGGGAGAAACAATGCTATTTTTTTTGCATTCAGCTGCTTTAAGACTGGGGCATGTATTGATGGGGGACTTTGTGTGTTTTGCTACCTAGATTTAATAGGAGAGGTATGGCAAGTCCCTCCTCCCTGAAGCAAAGCAGCTACTCGGCATGAAAACATCCGCCATTACAGGTTAATATATAACACTTTTCAGTAAGTGGTGATATAACATACATGTGAAACATCACTGATTTTGTTTACAATGCTGAATTAATGCTATATCGTATAACCTCATTCAATCAATTTTAATTTGTTTCTGTGCAGACTTATCATTGTTATTTCTATAATAGATATTCCATCATGTATTGAATCGCCCTTTGAGGTGGTAACACTATCTAAAAGGGAACCCCGCCTTGGAGGAGTAATTGGCATTAATACTTTACAATTTGTCTCATACTAAAATATGTTTTTAAAAAAGCAAGAATTGGTATTTCTTTAGAAAAATCACAATCACAATTTACACAAAAATCACAATTTACACATATATTTTACTAGCACTATGCATGCTGGGTTGATGACGCATAATGGTTTCTCATGTTAATTTTTGTCTTTCTTTGCAGTGCTAACTTTTGTTCGGTAGGGTACCGTATATACGGTAATCATGCCACGCTGTGCTGCTTTCGGTTGTAATTCCAGTCCAAGAGAAACAAAGGACCTGATGTAAGTCTACACAGCTTTCAAAGGAACAAGAGAAGAAAGGAGTGGGAAATTGCTTGTGGACGTACACAACTTCCTAAGGCTCCTAAGGACGTGTTCTCTCCGGATGCATTTGACGCATTTAGCCAAGCTAAGCTGCTGAAAGAGCTCACGGGTGCTGCTAGTTTTAAGCACTAAAGCAAAACATCTTGCCCACAGTTTTCTTTCACAAACATAGAAAAGGTCCTCGGGTAACAAATGAAGCCCGCTCGAAGAAACGCCACAGGCGCTGGATGTTCTCCTGTGAGGACGTCAACGACTCGCGGCTGCAGAAGCAGTGCCTGATGACGAAAGGCCAGGCACTGGCACGATCACAGAGGACGCTGATGACGGGTCAGTCAGCACCGCGGCCTTTACGTCATTTCATTGTAAGTACAGTAAACAGTGGATGACAACAGATACTCTCTCTCTGATAGCATAGCAGCGCAGTTGTCGCATGCACACCAGTGACTTTGGCCAACTCTTGCCTCTTCGTGCCTTCGTTCGTCTTATTTTGAAGCTCATTTGGTCATCTGTCTTCAGTGTTATTCTCCTTGCTCACGTCTCTCTCGGGTTCAGATGGGAAGGGTTGCACGGATGACATGTTTTGCGCCGTACAGTAAAATTAATGGGGCCGAAAAGCGGTTCAACCTCGCAATGTCACTACCCAGACAGCATTGTGACGTAACCAATAATGGAAGCCTATTACTGAAAAGTTTGTTGAGAGATTTTATTATAGTTGTTCTATAGACGGTAACAAGAGATCCCTTCAAGATAATATTGCTCGCGCATCTATAAGAGCCATTTACTTGCTTAAAGCAAAAAAGTACAATGTTTTTCTATGAAGAATGGCAACCTGTGACTGGTCGGCACACTTTTGCAACACTGCAAAAAAACAAGAAATTGTAAAACCTACCGTACGCTCGCACCGACGCCTGCGTTGACCGCCGGCTTGATGATTGAACCCGTGACATCGGCGGCATCGGTCTCCACCACAGCCGGACTATTGATCCACTTGGTTTCATCCACCATTGTGCGAGCGTGAGGGAGGCGACCGACATCCCTCAGCTTCATGACCAGTTGGCGCCCGGTTTTTAGGATGTGGACCGCCTCGTCATGGGAGATGGTGACGAAGCTCTGCCCGTTTACTTCCAGTATCTGGTCACCAACCTGAAGAAACAGACACAGAGTAAGTTGAGTGTATCAGGTTTTTCCGAATATAGTGAGAAAGCTGCATTGTAATGATTGGAAGGACATAAGTGATGGGACGGAATCGATATTTCATTTTAGAGAAGTGGATTTAATTTGAAATATGATTTTGAAGAATTAAATGTCTGTGCCTGCAATGAGAGACAGACCATTGAGTTATTTGACCGTTTAAATGGCAATTAACAAGAGACAAGAATCCTGTCTTTGTGTGACGCACAATGAAATTTAGATTGATAGCTTTCAACTTTAGATGATCTCAGAGTATGGCACAACACATAGTTATTGACGCATTATAAAATGGATTGTTGAAAGCCAAACCATTTCCCAGATCTCCCAAATCCTGGTATCGCTCCTCCTGCAGAATACTCAGAAAGAATCTTTAGATATCGGTGTAAGTCACAAGGTGTAGAAAGATAACCACAGATCGGTGCAGTAAGAGAAACCACACAACTACCCAATAAGATGGTCCAAACACCATCATCAGGTCATGTCTCAGTGGTCTTTCTACATTTTGAAGAAAACAAGTCACACCTTCAAAGGTTTGAGAGAAAAGTTTTTGTCAACCTGGACGTTTGCTGAACTTGCGCGGGCAGTTTGTCATGCAATCACATATGATTCAGTCTAAGGTCACTCCCAGAGTGGACGTGTTCATCAAGCCTCCATATGATGATGGGTCGGGTGAATCAATCATAGACGCGACAACTTTAACTTTTTCCTCTCAAGTGACATCAAGCACCCTGATGGCTAGGCGGGTTCGGGAAATTTCTTGAACTTGCTTTAAAATGAGGAAGCCTCTTGGATAAAAGGTGCAACTTCTTCTTAAAGCAAGAACTAATCAAATGCCATGCTATCACTGACTACCACGACACACAAACACATGCGCTGATGATATAATTTTTTTCCCCCAATCGCTGAAACTCCAGGTCGTGGCTTTAATACCAAGTGGAGCAGAGTGAAGGTCATACTCGCATTGTTGCTTTGGCTACAGGGTCTCACTGCAGTCCACAATTACAGACTCATATTGCACTGAAGCCCCTTGAGTAAGCCGGGCGATGTGCAACATCCTGGCTTTTCGCCATACAATGTGTCAGAGGACAAAATTAGATGAGACAAAAGGGTCATTAGTATTCATCGGGTCGCGACAGAGGAAAACCTGTCAGCAATTACCGCTCTGTTCTGTTAACACAGAAGAGAAACAGCTTCTCTTGTAACTGGAATACCTATATATAGGTATTGCTACGATAGCGCACCACTATAATGGTTGTAAACATTTTTTTTTTCTATTAAAATGGACCATTAAAATGGGTGAGGCCACCTAGAATATAACAATAGATTAATCGCTCGTCATTGCCCGGGTAACAGTTATGGACGGCTATGGGATCTTTTGGAGAAGAATGTGACAAATATATATTTGCTATGAAATGAAGACAAAACGAAACCTGTTTACGGTCCGTGTCGGATCTGATGTCAAAGCAACTTTTCCAAGGTTAGAAAGCATTGGCTGATTAAATGGCTTTAGAACAGATTTATATCACTATCTGATGAATAAAGCTATGCATTTTGCCTTCTTAAAATAATGAATGGGCAATCCAAGCTGTCACCGTGTGTATAGACTGTAAATATATATGACAAATATGACTTTCAGCCGGGGACTCTTTACACTGAGCTGATGTGATGGATGTTTTTGTTTCCCAGCACTGCTGAGTTCAGGGATATCTAACATGACAACCTCATCTGTGTACAAGGGTACACAGCCTTCATAGTTCTAATAAAAATATTAGTTATCTTTGCAACAATTCAGGAAGTAACACAGGTATTTACAGTGTTGCGCCATGTTTTGTTTACAGAGCAAGACGTCCTTCAGTTGAGATTTTTCTTTTAGTGAAACATAGTAAACTGCGCTGTCTTAGTTGGGCACTTTCCTAGCAAAGTGATGTGGAGTGTATCCTGGACTATAAAAGTTTCCATTGATTTTTTTTTTTTCTTCCTGGATAAATGAATGTCTTACAAAAGGTGTGTGTGTTCTAGAATGTTTTTGGGGGTTGTTATCATAACAATCAGTTGAAAGAAAAGAAAAAAATAATTCTTATCCGTACCACTTTTCCTGTACTCAGGCTAATGGTGGTGCTGGAGTCTATCCAGTTGTCAGATGGTGAGAGGCGGCATTTACTCTAGACGGGTCGCCAGTCAATCACAGGACCACATATAGTGACATACAACCGTTCAATCTCTCATTCACAAGTCTGGCCATGTGAACTGTGAAAGGAAACCGGAGAACCTGCTGGGCACCAAAGAAAAAAAAAAAATCCATAAAAGCGTGCAGCTACGAATGAGAATGAAAAAAAAAAAAAAAAAAAAAAAAATTGAATAGCAGCTGAACAAATATGTGAATATATGCCAGATAATGGGAGAAATGACAAAGATAGAAATGTGTCAAAAAACTTAATATAGCAAAAGTAGAAGTAATGGCTTAATTTCTTCACTCTAGATCCAAGGACGGTTTCTGATTGCATTAATAATAAAGACTTTTAATGAAAGAAAATGCGTATTGACTTGAATGTGTTGATGCTCCACAAGAAGCCTATTGTTCTGTGTTTTCTTTAATTTGCTTATGTGTTATTTGACAAAGACATGTAAACCATTTAGAGGAGTGTCTCTTCTCTGCGTGTTTGTCTGCAGTGGGGCTGAAGTCTTTATCCTGTGGATTTATAACAGAGGTGGATGTCCCGTCAGAGGCTTAGTGTCTGTTCGTTTCTTCAAAAGCTGCTGAGTGTCACATGCTGCAAAAACAGCCATCCATCATCCAGGTTTTCTCTGTCGGGCCCGAGAAAACACGAGAAGCTGTCGACACTGGAATCTTGTCATGTTATAGGAGCAAACAAACAAGGGAGAGACATTGAAACAGTTCATTTCATGCAGCTGTGACCACACCAAAATTTTTTTTTAATTCAAAAAATTAAACTTTGACACCACTATCTCTTTTTAAGTAGGGGTGGGACCCAATTAAAAAAAAAAAAAAGTAATGGGATACTGTATTTAATCAATCACAAGTAATGCCATTTAAATGTTTGTCATACAAAAAAAGAAATTTAAGTATGTTTGTTGAATGAATGAACTTCATAATCTTTATCTTGTTTATTTTCCCATCAATCTGCAACATCCTTTCCATTCTCATTCTGTCGCTGGATTTGATTTGGCATTTTCTTCCTGGGTCGGCAGAAAAAAATCTGCAGTGCGTCGACCGTCCGCGGCAATCCATCCCGTCAGTGGATTGATCAATTTTTTGATATTTTCTTTCCGATTCTGAACCTCAGCATGTGGTTGGGACTAGTGACACTCTGCTGGCTCATACTAGCGATGGTGTTATCTCCCGCGGCTAAATTAACATTATTGACACGGTGTGCTAACCCCAGCATGTTCAGCATTGAACTGCTAACGACTGGTGGAGGTTTTCCTGCGACATGCAATCTAAGTTTCTTATATTTAAACATTCCTTCGACCAGCGTCTCCTCATCTGCCTCATGCATCATACTAATGACATTGTGCGTCGGTGTGATCTGCACCCTTGGGACTCGTGCAGAGAAAATTTCCACATTGCAAATCAAAGTGCAATAAATATGTTTGTCAAATGTTAATTTTTTTCTGCAATTTACTACTCAAAATCAAAGTGTAGTGCACTACAGTGGAAGCAGCTCACAAGTATACAGCTGTTGGTATGATCTGTTTAAACGAAGAGCTATGACATGTAGCTCAAGAAACACAGGGCTTAACAGGACCATGATTGCCAATGTTTGCTGTTTTGTGCTTTACCATCACACAACAAAAGCCTCCAAAATGAGTTTGCTCACTGACTATCTCTCATGTCAGTCACATCCAATCTAAGATCAGCAGAAGGATACCCCTCCACCAAGAGTGGAAATGACCAGGAAATGAATGCCAATAGCATGGCATACCACCAACAACAAAGACCAGATGTCTGACTGGTTTTCCCCAGACTGGAAAGGGCATGACAGTATGAGGGATGGTGACAGTTTACAATGCATTTACTGCTTTCATCAGATTGGGAATGAATGGAGGCGCAGGCTCCACAACATCTATTTCAATACATTACTCGTTTCCTCCCCGGTGTCGACATCATTCTTTTACCTGCTGTCTACATTTCTTACTCCGCTTCTGCAGCAAGACTGGCCAAGCCTCATCATTCCTCCGTCAAAGTGAGAAATGTCAGGTTTAGTATTTCAAAGCAGAGGATCAGAATTTTTAGAATGCCTTTATTATTTCTACCGTTGAAGAGTTTTTTCTTCTTCCCAGTGTCCCAATTAGTTTGTACTGGTAATCATAATGTATTTTTATCCAAGGTTGAAACAACGGGATTTTATCATGAAAGTCACATTGAGGCTCAGGCTTTGTTGTTTACGGGTAGCTCCTGTTTTCTCGCCTCAAGCAAGTTGGTAAAAAAAAAAAAAAGAGCAAAAAAAGTTCTTTTCGAAACAGAAGGCTGACCTGAGAGTTCGACGCTGCGATTAAGCACAGCTTATGGAGCGCGCTCATGGGCTGGTCCTGGCGATGATGCCAGCTGTCTGACCAGAAATGTAAGACAATTAGCAGATGTTAGCAACAGACTGAAGAGCCCATTAGGGAATTGGTGGTGGTCACGATTAAAGTTTCAGCAAAATCAGGTGGCAAATGTTACCGGTGATACCTGCTACAGGAGGGAGTTTAATCCATGACTGGTCCTTTATTTAGTTTTGACTTATGTGGAGTGTCCATAGCTTTTTTCAAGAAAGAGACCCTTCAATTTGGGAACAGAACTTACTTCACTTTCAAATTTGTATGATGCATTATTTTTCAAAATCCAGCACTTTCATTCAACAAGTTCCAATTAAGATTTTTGAAAGGCTGGTCTAACATTTTCAAAATATTCAAAATAAAAAAAAAAAAGATGGTACAAGTCGAGCGCCAGACTGGTTCAATGTTTATTGAATACATTAGTTAACTTGAAGTGACCTTATTCTACATATTGAACTTGGAACTAACAGACCCTATGTTACTCCCTATAAAACAACTTTATTATTACATAAATTGAGCAAAAAAATAATACAAAAACAAATATGGTCAGTTGCATTTATTTGCCATGGCTCTATCTGCAACTTTTCCGAAAATGAATCAAAGTGAAAACATTTTTCTACAAGCAAACAGCAGCTCAAAAATAATTTCCGTATGTCCTGCAGTACCAAGGAGAAAAAAAATGCAAAAATGAAACCGCATAATAAACTAAAAATGCTTTAAAGATTGCTCAGTTTGCTGCTCTGTGATGCAAACTAGTCTGAGATAGTCTGTAATCTTTCATGACAGCCACACTGTCTCCACACAGAAGATACAAATCTTTTCCCCTTACATCTAAGACATTCACTCCACCTTTTGTTTAGTCGTTTTTTGGGGAGAGGGGCAGTTGAAAGTGTACACAGGTGAGTAGTTTCGTAAGGCTACTGATGACTGAGTGAGGGGCGGACTCGATGTTTAGTGTTTGCCGTGCCAATCTCTTTTGGGATTTCTTTTTGTGGTATCATGGTGGTACTTGCTAGAAACCGTTAGGCCGGCAGTAATAGTAATTAGATATTATCATGACCAGCCAAGAAAATTTGTTCGGGGCCAGAAGAGGCCAGAGGGGTTCGAGTCCAATCAAATCCATATTGTGACATGGCTCTCTTATGCATACTTTCATTCATTATCTGCACCACTTATTCTGCAATCTTGCTGGCGTCTATCCCACTGGACCAGAGGTGCGGTACACCCTGGACCGGTTGCCAGTCAATATATATCGACCTACAAACCTTTAACCTCTCATTAGCACATCATTTAGAGATGTACAACCATTAACTCTATCAATTGCATGTCTCAAAAGACTGTACTGCATTTTTTTGGGAGACAACTGAAGAACCCCAATCAGAATTGAACTGGGAACCTTCTTGCTGTGAGGCAGAAGCACTGGCCACTGCAGACCCATCAGTTGAAATTCACCTATCAAATTACATCAAAGAGGTGTGATACGATTCCCATCTGTCGATGTTTGTGTATCCCGTTCTCAGACACAAACACAACAACTCTGGAAAAACAGTCAGCTAGTTCTAACTTCCTCCACAGATGGCATCTTGGTAGGGTTCACGAGTTCAAACAATCCTCTTTCTTGCACCTCACAGCGTCTTGAATCAAGGCCTACAAGTCTTCTCTAGTGTATTAAACAGCTTGGAATGAGCCCCGCTTTCCTTTTCCAAAACATTTTATTTCAATAAAACCTCAAAATGTCACTCTCTGTGACCAATGAGTCATATTTGTCTCTTTGCTTCATCAGCCTGTAAATGTCTTCAAAGAACATTTGAAAATGTAAAATGGTATGCCATCACAACAATACCCATTAGACAAGGTTGTGAGTAGCGCAGTTACATTTTCTTCGCTGAAATGCTAAAGATACACCAAATTGATAAAATCAGCCAAATAAATCTCAAGGAGAACAAATTAAACACTATCAAGTGTTCATGTATAAAGATAAAAACATCTTCTCCTTTCGGCTTTTCTCACAGCAAATCAACCTTCTCCATCTAACCCTATTCTCTGTATCTTCCTCTTTCACACAACTACCTTCATATCCTCTCTCACTGCGTCCATAAATCTCTTTGGTCTTCCTCGAGACCTCCTGCCTGGCAGATCCAATTCCAGCATCCGTCTACCAATATATTCACTATCCCTCCTCTGTACATGAGACAGCCATCTCAGTCTGGCTTCTCTGACCTTCTCCAAAACATCTAACATGTGCTGTTCCTCTGATAGACTCAATCCTGATACTATCCATCCTGGTCACTCCCAAAGAGAACCTTAGCATCTTCTTCTCTGTGACCTCTAGCTCTGCCTCCTGTCTTTTCGTCATGGTCACTGTTTCTAGTCCATACAGCATCTCTGGTCTCACCACTGTCTTGCACACCTTTCCTTTTATTCTGGCTGATAATCTTCTATTTCATAGCACCTCTGACACTTTTCTCCACCCATTCCAACCTGCTTGAACCTCTCTCTTCACCTATTTTCCACACTCTCCACTGCTCTGGATTGTTGACCCCAAGTACCTGAATTTCTCAAACTTCTTGATCACCACTCCCTGTAGCCTCACCGTTCCACCCGGGTTCCTCTCATTCACACACATATACTCTACTAACCTTTATTCCTCTTCTTTCCAGCGCATACCTCCACCTCTCTAAATTTTCCTCAACTTGTTCTCTGCTCTCACCACACATCCCACTGTCATCTGCAAACATCATGGTCCATTCCTGTCTAACCTCATCTGTCAGCCTGTCTATCACCACTGCAAACAAAATGGGGCTCAGAGCTTATCTCTGATGGAGTCCCACCTCCACCTTGAACTTTTCTGTTATCCCGACAGCACACTGCGCTACTGTCTCACAGCTAGCATACATATCCTGCACCAGTGTAATACTGTGCTTCTCTGCCTCTACAGACTTCCTCATACAGTACCAGAGCTCCTCTCTTGGCACCCTGTCATATGCTTTTTCTAGGTCTACAAAAACAAAATGCAGCTCCCTCTGGCCTTCTCTGTTTTTCTGTATTAGCATACTCGAAGCAAATACTGCATCTGTAGTACTCTTTCTAGGCATGAAGCCATACTGTTGTTCACAAATGTTGACTTGTGCTCTCAGTCGAGTTTCCACTAATCTTTCCCATAACTTCACTATATGGCTCACCAACTTTGTCCCTCTATAGTTGCTACAATTCTGCACCCCCCATTCCTAAAAATGGGCACCATCACATTTTGTCTCCATTCCTTAGGCATCTTCTCATTCACTAAGATTCTGTTGAATAATCTAGCCAGAAACTCTACCGCTGCATCTCCCGGACACTTCCACATGTACATCATCAGGACCAACTGCCTTTCCACTCTTCATCCTCTTCAATGGCTTCCTCGCTTCACTTTTACTAATCTCTGCTACTTTGTGGTCTACAATAGTCACCTCTTCTTCTTCTTCTGTCTGGCTACACTCTCACCTACAACTACTTTGCAGTCACTGATCTCTTTCAGGTTATCTCATCTATACAAGATGTAGTCTTTTCTGGAAAAAATAATTCAATACAGCCATTTCCATCGTTTTTGCAGTGTCTACCACCATATGTCTTTCTGCCTTCCTATCCTGTATACCAAATCTGCCCATCACTTCTTCATCCCCTCTATTGCCTGCACCAACATGGCCATTGAAGTCTGCATCAATTACCACTCTCATCTTTGGGGACATTCTGCATCACTTCATCTTATTCATTCCAGAGCTTTTCATTCTTGCAGGTCATAGCCACTAAGAACACTGAGCATCACACCTTCAATTTCCAGTTTCAGACTCATAAATCTACCAGACATTGTATGACGACATAAACATCAAAATCTCAATCCGATCGACAAATTTGGAGAGCGTTAAACCATTATTTTCATCAATACATGTTAAATGTACATACCTTTAGTGCCCCTGCATGTGCAGCAGATCCAGGATCAACACCGGTGATGTAGATTCCCAGGCCATATTCTGCACCGCCTCTTATCATTAGACCAAGGGATTTACCATCGTCCATGTTTAGGCTGACCTGTGGGGACACAAACCATACCTTTGACACTTTATAGTTTTATTTGTATTTCTTATTCTCTCCCCCCCCCCCCACCTTTTTTTTTTTTTTACTGTTTATACAATTTCCTACTATTATTTATTATTGCTATGTTTTACTTGAAACTCTGGCACAACAATTTCCTTTGGAATAAATAAAGTTGTTCTTGTTCTTATTCTTAAATTATATTTCCAAGGTGACATCAAGTCTGATGTAGTGAAGACGAGAAGGTTAGGGTTCGCAAATCTGCCGTTCGGCATTTTTGCTTTGAAAAGTCCTGCATTTCTTGGCCGCGTCATTCAACATGATTTGTCGTGCCTTGTCATGAAATAATTTGTGAGGTATTATAATGCACAAATGTAAGGTGTATCCAGAATTTGCACTGATAAACATTTTCTCTTGTGGTCTCACAGACCCTTTATCCCTAAATATATTTTCTAGCCAATGGTTTTGCTTTACTGAGAAGTTCAAGTATGTGATTGCTGTGGCAGCCCCTGAAGGAAAGGCAAAAGGAACATTTTTTTCTTTCCTATTGTCTTTTTCCATCAGCTGTACAAATGAAGTAATCATTTTGCTGTCTTATTGCAGTAATTTGCTGAATGTGGACAAAGCCAAAGAGTTCATTGTTTACATCAAGAAGACCCAGACTGGCCACGCTCAACCTCTTATCAATGACACGACTTTGGAGGTCGTCAGGGGTACCAAGTTCCTGGGGGGCGCATCATACCAAACGCTTCATGACCAAAACCAGGAACATCATCAGCAACTCCTCCCATCCTGATGGCCTCTGGAAAGAGGATCTGCAGGGTCTGATGCAGAACCATCAGGTTCTGCAGAAGCTTCTTCCCCTTGGGCCATCACACTGTTGGACTCTAAGTAAAAGCAAGTAGATACCATCTTCTTGTGCTTGGATCATGAGTCAAATGTCTGTGCACTCTTTTTGCACTTTTGTTACCTCCACAGGTCACTTTCACATTCGCACTTTGTAACACTTTGCATCTATAGACTTTTGTTATATCTATATCAAATAGATATATATTTCAGTGGCAAGCTACTTGCAATGAAATTTCCCTCTGTGTATGCTAGCTGTGCACTGAATCACAATAAAATCCATCTAAGTGGAAGGAAGACCTGGAGGACCACATTTAATGTTTCACAAAGACCATTAAGTATGAGAGAAAGACCTTCCTGCCCCAATAGTCACCCTGAAAGATACCATACCCCATTAAAACAAGACAATATACTCTCTCTCTATTTATTTATTTATCTATTCATTCATTAATTTATTTAAATCTGAAACTTAATGGCTTTTTTTCCAAATATACCTAAAACTTTCCTGACAGAATCCAACAATCTCTGCTACTCAAATCAAATACAGCCAGGTACAACAGCACAAAGAGGAATACACACACACACCCACACACACACACACACACACACAAATGGCTGCAGAGCTTCCATACTTCCATGCAATGATTATGATAATGAATACGATATAAGCAAAGAAGTCATAATTCAAGACGTAAACAGCGTGGAACTTCCTATCCACAATTAATGCAAAACTTCACAAGTGACTGGTCTTTGCAATATTTGGCATACAAAAAGACCCATCCGCTACAGAATTGTATTTTTTTTTTTCCTCATTAATTCAATTCATCCTTAGTTAATGGCCTTTAAACGGCGATCTGAAGATGGTCTGCTTCTGTCCTCACATTTAATGATTCACAAGAGATTGCTGAGTCATCACTTTGGAAAACGTGCAAATAAGTAAGAAAAACCACAAGATGATGACAGACAACAAACGAGACTCATTTCTAAATGATGATTATTCATCAAATCTTCATGGCCGACAGTCATTTACTTCAATACAAGCTAGAACTCATGGGACTCGCATTGCCACCATCCATAGCAGATACAACATCCAATAACCAGCACAATTTAATCCGCTCAACATCTCAAACAAAATAATCTGCGTGATGTCAGTGAATAAAAAAAAAAAGGAATCTGTGTGAGACAATTGTTTATTTTTATACTGGGTAAATAATTCATCTGCAGGATGATGCATTTGTATAAATCAGCAGTGGGCCAGAATCCCTGCTAACAGATCCTCATAATTATCCTCTTTACACAGCAGTAATAACACAACAAGCATTTCGACAAAATCATTTTTTTTCTTCTACAATTCCTCAAGGTATCCTGACAAGCAGGCACATGGTTGGCGCCAATGTCTCCTCTTCCAATGTCAACTTTTCCTCTCATCTGAGTTGATCCATGGTAACCTTAGCAACAAAGCAACATCATGTCCTTGCGTCCCCTCTACCCTAGATGAACTACCTCCTACCGAGACCCATGAATCTCGATGTCCCTCTGCTCAGATTGCCGCCGTCACAATTTACAAATGGAGAATCAGTCATCTGATACAGATATAAACATGCAATGAGTAAAGACAGACCGACCAATTACAAGCCTCTATATTACACTGCATCCTTGTTTCGCTGTTCATCATATATTGTGTGTGATATCTATAAATATCACATATCCTCAGGACATATTCCACAACAACGCCCTGGTATTCTGTCATTTCATTTAGTCTGACAATTTAAAAGATAAACAAATAAAAATGTGTTTATATGCATGAGTGTGTGTGTGTGTATTTGTGTGTCTGTGTGTGTATGTATATACACACAGACACATAAACACACATATATATACGCACACATTTTTTTATTCTTTTTGAAATTTCCCCCAGTGGGAATAGACTCACACACACACACACACACACACACACACACACAAACACAAACATAACATAATTAACTATTTCTTCAGTCATGCAGTTCGTTAACACATTCACTATTTGATATTCATCCTTACCAAGGTTGTATTTATTTTTCCATTCATAGTATCTATCTCTTAGTTGGTATGAGAGGAGGATACAGAGAATAGGGTTATACGGAGAAGCTTAATTTGCTACGGCGACCCCTGAAGGGAAAAGCTGAAAGGAAAAGAAGAAGTATCTATATCTTCCTCTGTTGACCTCCCTGTCCAGCTTGTTATAGCCCCCCTTTTTTCCCCCTTTCTTTTCATCCTGGAAGTAGTCATTTTGTTGAGGGTACTTCCTGGCAGTTGGTTCGTGAGCTATTTGTCCTGGGGTCAGTTCCTTTGTATATTTTCAAGAACTCATTAGCTTTAATCTTGGAATGGAGATGGAGCAATAGGAGTTCGGGTTGGCATGGCGGCGCAGGGGTTTGCACTTCTTCCTCACAGCAAGAAGATCCCTGGTTTGGGTTCTTTCTGTGTGGAGTTTATTTACTGTATTTGCCTCTTGTCTGGCTGGGTCTCCTCTGATTCTCCAAACTGGTCCATGAAAAAGTAGGTTAGTTTGAGTAGCTAAATTGCACAATCATGTGAAAGATAGAGTGAATGGTTTTAGATCTTTAAATGTCACAGTGTGATTGACTGGGGTTTCCGCTGGCTTTTGCCTAATGACAGTTAGGATAGGCTCTGGCTTCCGTGTCCCTGGGTGCCACATACAGGACTGTCTCGGAAAATTAAAATATTGTGATAAAGTTCTTTATCTTCTGTAATGCAATTACAAAAACAAAAATATCATATATTCTGGATTCATTGCAAATCAACTGAAATATTGCAAGCCTTTTATTGATTTAAAATTGCTGATTATGGCTTACATCTTAAGAAAACTAAAAAATCCCATCTCAAAACATCAGAATACCATAATTTTTTTTTTTATTGCATTTCAGAAGATAAAGAACTTTATCATAATATTCTAATTTTCTGAGACAGTCCTGTAAGTGAGAATGAATGAATGAACAATTGAAGTAGTGGTTAAACGTGATTCATCATTCTGGCCTTTCCCCAACTCATCATTGCCAAATTCTACCAATCTAATCTGTTTTATCTGTTTTTTCCCCAGCTCCTCCTAGCCAGTTAAAGAGTTTTTTTTTTTTTTTTTTTTTTTAAACACGAAACCCCTAACAGCTCCCCAGGTGCTAGACGCACTGCTAAATGCTCATCCATAATGAATGCCGTGGGAATAACTGAATGTGACAAAATAAAGGGATTTCTACCTTTCTTTCGGATTCATGAAGTGAACGTACATCTGCATAAAGTCGCCGCGTGTACCCTTCCATCAAAATCGTCAGTCGTCTTAGACCCAAGGGGGGAAACAGCTGTAGCTCAGCCTGCTGGCATGTTATCTAAGCCCTCTGCCTGAAGGCAGGTGGGAGAGCTGAATAAAGAGCAGGCAGGGAAGCAGTCTGAAGAATTCACAATCTATCTAAACACACTATCTACTTCGAAATTATCATTCGCTCCAAACAACGCCGCTATCTATCCATCCGTCCATACCAATATGTCCCTGATGGGTGAAACAGAAGCCATTTAAACACCATCAACACACACAGGGCTGGACAGGTGAACTCTGACCTCCAACATGGGAGGTCAGAAACCAAACAGAGTCAGAGAAGAGCAGCATCGAGAAGAAAGAAAATCACAAAGAAAAGACAGAAGAATCAAATGCAGATGGATGTTTTAGGAGTTATGTTGAAGCTAAAACTGGCACAAGGTAAAAAGAATTAAGATCAGTGGAGATTTCAAACTCAAAATCACAAGGTTAAAGTGGTAACTATATTAGAAATGTCTAGAATAAAGGAAATCATTTTGGAAAGCACACTCCGACGTTTGTTTTTACCTACAAAAGTTTCCCAAAAAGCACATTCTTTTTATGTTCTGGGATTCCTTTGAGATGCAAAGAGCCTTCAAAGAAGTCGTACGCAAAATCTGCAAAACTAAGACTCATGAATATGTCATACCTTCATTTTTAAGCGGCGGTGGCGGGGGGGGGTGTTATTGTACATTAGCTGTGTGCTAGCCACACTTACTTATTTTTGTGAGTCCTGAAAAATTAATAATACATATTGCCTATCAAAATCCTTGGATTACAATTATATGTGCATTTATGTCAACGATTTTCTACTTCAGATATTCACCAGTGAGGGGGTCTGGCATTTTTTAGAGCCGCTGAGGTTCTCTCTAAAAACCAAACGGTAGCCGGGGCATTTAGCCAAGAAGCTCCTCACCTGTTGAACCATCTTCTAATTTTGATCCGAGGGGTAGACACCGAGTATTTGTTTAAGAATAGGCTTGAAACCCTTTCTTTTAAAGAAAGATTATAGAAAGGGTTAGTCTGCTGAGGGATATCCAATGATGCACCCCTCCTGATCCACTTCCACGTCCTTGGGTTCTCATTTGGCATTTTCCCAGAAGGCGCAGCTTGATCTACTGCAGGGGGTCTCGTCGTGCGCCCACCATTGCTATTTCTTTCGAATATTAAAGGTATTAACGCATAATTTCAGCAATTACCATGTAACTGGCAGTTTCTATGGATATTATTAGTAAAAGATCATTTGTGCCTGTCCCTCATACAGCCCTCTGTCTCTATCACTCTTGCTTTCTACAATATCTCTCTGCCCCTTTTCTTTTTCCTGGTCTCTTTCTTCCGGTCGAGACAGAGGGCATTGAGCAGGGATCTTCCCCAAAGTTTTGGCGATGGTAAAAATTGGATTGGTTGGATTTCTGTAAATCATTTTAAAGAGTGTGCCAGGAGATTTGGTACTTGAATAAAATCAGCTTTGTTTTTATAAGCGTCAAGAGAGAGAGACCCTCAAGCCCCTGCTCTATGACCATACCTGGACAAACTTCAGATACCCTGAAGCGTCCTCTACTTTTATTGTCTATCTGTAGTAGAAACATTAGAGTAGAAACAAAGAAAGCAAAGCATTTTTACATTTGTCTAATATACATATTATTTTTTCATGAGCTAAAGAATAATATACTTTTTATTTCCCAAAATTGTGCATAATATTGAAGAAATGTGATTCAATTTTGAAGCCTTTGCAACTGTTTTCTTTACCAAACTTATAAAAAAATGACATGAGAAGAAGATTAAAAGGACTTCTAGTAACAGATTAGAAAGATCTCATGTCCTGAAGCAGATTTTAAACTAGAGAAGGGCTTTCCACTTTGAAAAAACACACACGCACACACAACATTCATTCTATCCTCACCGTCCTTTCCTCCATGCCATGCCCTTGCCTCTGGTTGGCGTCCGGGCTGTCAGGCGGGGGGGAAACGCTGCGGCCCTGAGGATCCAGCCAGCTGTACACTTGGTTAGTGATGTGCCCACCGGGGATCCGACCCATAGAGCAGACGGACATTGTCAGCCTCTTGCATCCCTTAAGCACCTGAGGGAATAACAGTTTTATTTAGAAATCACAGCTGAGGGTAACCGGAGTCCTGAAAAAAAAAAAAGCAAATGGTAATTTGGACAATATCATACATAATTAATCCCTAACAATTTTTAATTTCATTTTTACGATTGACTTTCTGGTAATAAGGGTGAATCAGTAAACATGGCGCTTCCGCCTCGCTGCAAGAATGTCTCTGGTTCAATTCTGACTGGGGGGTTTATACGAGTTTGATAAGATGGTTTCCAACTGAAAGTTTTCTTAAAAGTGCATCCATACAAATGTTTGGCACTGGGTTTGGACCAAACAAACCAAATAAGTCCTTTTTTTAAAAAAAAATATTTTTATGGAGGGGGATTGATGTTTTCATTTCATAATTGCAAGATGTGTATATTGTTTTTTTTTTAATCAATTATGAGAATTCAGAATTCACAACAAAGAAATTTTACCCAGCTTAGATCAGGGAGATTTTAAGGGGGCTGAAATTTGAAACACCAACATCACAATTTGCTCTTTTTATATATATGTATATATATATATATATATATATATATATGTATACATTTTTTATGTGTTACTCCAGCTAAAATGTGGCTCAGTAAACGTGGGAAAACTTGCTGATTGGAATATAATGATATAAATATTAGAATAATATATATTTATATAAATGTAAAATGATGGCACTTTCTCCCATCAGTGAGAAGGGATAACAGTCGAAGTCATTCAATTACACTGTCGACTACACGTCTTTAAGTACCATGAAAAGCGCTATACAAATCCTATGTATTATTATCATTATTGTTATTACTGGACGTTCGTAGCCATTTAAAACATACCCGCATCCACGTTTCGCACTATCCTTAAAAAAGGTTCCCGTTCAGATTCGAGGGCCACCTGGTTCCTTTCAGCGATCATGTGCGAACCCGCACATTCCGCTTTAGTCCAATTTTTACGACACAGTTATCCTGGAAGTTGCTGGGGACGATTATTGCACCGTTGCTCATGATGCAATTACAAGACGGGAAACCCAAACAGGCATGAACGCCAAAGCCTGCTATATAGTCAGTTTTGCCTCATGAACTCCGAGAACATCCATTAACTTAGCCGGGCTACAGTAACCGCCCCGCTGCCGTCTTCCGGTCGGACATGATGAATTGGCTCACCACACCGCTGGCCAAGCCCCAAGGCTGAAGCTTCTGCAGGATTTGACAGAGAATAATACTCCCCTGCTTACCTATTCAATAACAAGAGCTGTCAACAGCTTCTCTTTGTGCAGCAGGTAGACCAAAACGGTCTAGTGGTTACACTGAATTGAAATATCCATCCAATGAAAATGTGACAGCCATAATAATCCATTAGACTTTGTATAGAGTGCATGTTGTTTTGAAGTGTGTGCTGGAGAATGGTGTATAATGAGTAGTAGTTGCATCTGTACACCGCAATATATAGCACAATCGTGCACAAACATGTTCTCTCTGCAAAGCATAGCATTTCTACGTCTACCCCAAAACAATATTTCAGTTCCTTGGAATATTAGTGCTCCTTTACCCCCCTTCTTTCTGAAATAAAAGTTGGCTTCTTGTGAGTTGGAATTAACACAATGCCTTATCACTCCTCTCTGATGTTGATGTGAAACCGCTGCCGCTCAGAATTGGGCCATGGCTAAAGATTAAATGACACAAGACGTTTCTATATCCAAACCGCTCGCTGCTGTTATCATGAAAATGGCACGGTCCAAACACCCGGCCTGTAAGAAGTTCTCAGGCGAGAACTTATGGAAGTTTCAGATCCACGTGATGACATGAAAATTCTATTAAATATAAAAATATGAGGCTTCCCAAATTTTGTTGATAATACAGAAAAAAATAACCACCAGCAACAGTCAAGAGATAGTAGTAATATAGTAAAAACAGAAATACCACCTGCATTTGTTAAATTCAACCACAGCAAAACTCCTACACAGCTGGCAGCGAAGCACAAACCCAGAAGAGGAGAAATACATTTTCAAACATTGCAAAAGCACCAAAAGCCAGTAGAAACAGACTTCAGAAAACCTCCTAAATTCCTCGTCCCTCTAGTGGAGCGTGCTGCTCCAGTGGCTCAGGAGTAGCTGCAGACCAGGACTTTGTCTCCCTGTCCTTCAGCTCTAATAGCAACAGTGGCACTTTCCATCTTTCAGAAGGCAACATACTTCCATACCTACAACGGAGCAAATTAATCAAATGATATTCATTTTCATGAAACCCATTGTGACTCTCCCTCATACAAGGAAGATGCCAAAGCTTGAAGCCCTTCAAGAGAATGGGAAAATTCTAGTTTCTTTCCCTATGTGTGTCTATGGCGCCTCCCAGCCAAGCAAGAAAAAAAGGAAAAGTTCCTTTTTTGTTAATGTTGTTTGGAGATTTTAGGTGTGCTAAGTTTAGATTATGTGCACATGAAAAAAAAATCATCAAAATATTTTTGCAGACAATATTTATTTATTTATTTCAATTATTGAAGAGTCACAAAACTAGCATAGACGAAATGTGCTGGAGGGGCCAATAAAACCAATAGAGAAAGTACATACAAGACTGAAAAAAGACATAGAAAAATCAACACAAAAAAGTAAACAATACACTAAGGGGTTGACACTTACCAGCACAAAATGCGATAATGAATCTAGCCACATTACTTGATTTGATTAATCCAATATGAAGACTACCATTAATTTGATTATTTTAGACTTCGCCTCAAATAAAGTCTACAAATGGTTGCAAGAGAAAGGACCTTTGTATCCAACTGAAAATCTGGAAATATGGGTGGAGATGATTGGCTGACCTTGTATCGTCGCAAATCAAATACTGTGTGTGTGAGTGAGTGTGTGTGTGTGTATCATCTCTGATGGTACACAGACTGGCAAGACTCAAAACCCTCCATACTGTACATACTCCCTCTTTATGCAACAGACTTTGCACATAGTGTTTCTACTCTAATCTACCGATTCTTGTTGGGATCTCAGCTGCTGTACCAGAATGAAAAATACCTGGGAATGTGTAACAACACTTTATAAAAAAGGGATATTAACAGAAGAATCCTGCATTGTGTCTGACCTCGCACATTATCTGACTCAGCCGAAGAGGACCTGGCAGCGGTTCTTACAGGCTTCTTACTGCAATCCCCGCGCTCGGTCCCAAAGCCCCCCCCCCCCTTTCCATCTATGGGACTGCAATCCCAGCAGAAGGTTCCAGCACACTAAGTAGCCCGTTGGCACACTCAGCACCTCCAATCTAAAGAGTGCACGGAAACCACACGTCCGCAAAAGAAGGGAGGGGACGGAAAACTGCTTGATCTCTCAGATAAGATTTCGATTTAGCTTTTTTTATTTAAAATATGTTATTATTATTATTATTATTATTACTCCTTCTTTCATGTCTATGAAAATAATAGTAATGTAACATGTTTCTCATGTTAATCTCGAATGAGTGTTAAGAAAAACTGTTAATTGTGCAGAGGCGAAGATGATTGTAAGAGTTCACCATTGTTTTTTTCTCTCCATTGCGCACAATGAAAGCTTCGAGTAATAATGGGGAAACATACAACCCTTGACTTTTTCTCAACGCAACTGACGAGATTTCAAAGCAATCTTTTCACCGTGTATCTGAATACACCGTTTGCATCTCTAGGGCAAATTGGGACATGGGTTACGTTCCTAAAGTCGGCTGTGCTGGAATGGAAATTCTGCATTCTGTTTGGGTTGAGGTGTAATTATGGAAGTGCCTGTAAGGGCTGGGTATTGATTTATTCAGCCCCTGTTCTCTTGTTGTTCCCCTATTTCCGAATTGCCGTTTCCACAAGCGTGAACTGAAATTTTCGTCTTTGTGAAGCTGTGGTGTTAAAAACGCAAATCTACATAACTTGGACTTTCTGCATATCTTTAACACCCCAAGGGAACTTTTAAAACTTAAACTTATCACAGGACGACTATATTTTTTAGATGTTTGTGGAGGAAACATTTCTGTGCATTGCCTTAAAGCCAAAATATCAATGATTTATTGCCTCAAAAGAACTAAACATAAACACAAAGTCTTGCTGTTATATTTAAAATGGAATATACTGACATCCTGCAAGACATGTGAAACAATTAAATTTGGCATTTTTGCAAATGCCACGTGCCTTAACCGTCTTTTCACTTGCATTACATTACATTACATTTGGCAGACGCTTTTATCCAAAGCGACTTAAAATAGAGGACATAAGCACTGCAAATAACACTTGCAAATACAAGATGCACAGGAAATATACAGAACATTAAGCTGGGGTTAGTTTTTTTTTTTTTGGACAAAGACGTACACAAACGTACACACACACACTGCATAGCCTAACTTGGTGCCTAACCTGATCTGGGGCAGCTCAAGCATCAGCACAGTAAATAGTCCTGAATTACTTTTCTTTTTGGCTCAGTCTGCTTTTTTGTTTGCAATGGTACTGTGTTTGCCTTACCAGGATTCTCCACTGGTTTGTTTATAGTGCTGGATTCAGAGACCATAAGTCATCACAGGCTCCATGTGCTCAGAGCTACAGCTAATGCTAACACTGATGTGTGTTCAGATATGATATTACAACTGATAAGCAGCAAATAATTATCTGTCATTTGTTGCAATTCTTTTCACAAAGCCACTTTCAAGTCCTTTCCCAAAATTTCCAAAATTGTGGAAAAGGCGACCATTTATTTACCATTTTATAGTAAACGGTTTTAGCTTGTAATGTCAGCATCGTGCCCAAGGACACTTCAGCATGCTGGCAGGAGAAGCCATGCATTGAACCTTGCACTGAAACCTTCTTATTGAAGGAATGCTCGGCTTTACCAACTGAGCCGAAGTCACTTCAGACAACATTTTAATAACCTTGTAATGGATGTCTGGTCCTGGATATCCTTTGCAATTAAGGGACTGCTTGTTTTCCAC
Organism: Fistularia commersonii; assembly: GCF_037954325.1. Classification (NCBI taxonomy): domain Eukaryota; kingdom Metazoa; phylum Chordata; class Actinopteri; order Syngnathiformes; family Fistulariidae; genus Fistularia; species Fistularia commersonii. Next base: position 8,224,278 of record NC_141305.1, read on the forward strand.
ACTTTTATAAATTGAAATACAATAACAATAATTTCATAGCACTTTCCATTAAGTGCTGTACAACTGAGAGGGGTCAAGAGTAGGACACCAATGAACAAGGACATACTTAAAATTTATTTATTCAACTTATCCTGTAGTGAGGGACTCAATGGGGTCTTCAATGAACCTCCTGAATAGTTTTGGACTGCGGGAACCTTGAAGATACCCATGCAAACACCAGTAGAACATACAAAATCCATATAGAGAGGCTCCTGGGAACCTTCTTGCTGTGAGGCGGAGATGCTAACCACTATGCCACCACCCAGGAACAAAAAAATAAATAAACAAAAGACTCTAAATCTTGCCAACTCTCTAATTGGGGATGAAAAAAGGACTGGAACCTTATGAATGCAGCTCACGTCCAGGCACATATGGCTTCATGTAGTCAGATAGCTAGGACGGTGCAACGCCATTGACTACATAGACTAGCAACCAATTAGCCGTACAGTCAAAAACAAAACAAAAAAAACTTTGTGTCCAAAGTAGAGGGTCTTTGTGACTAAATCCTCCAAAACTTGAATATTAGGAATTGAGTTTGGCATCTTCAGTTACACCCCTTAAAAATTCATTGTGGTGCAAAGTTCACAATATCGCAAAGAACATCAGATATGTGTTTAATTTGTGAGCAGACCTTCCCCCCGCTGACTTTTGACAGAAGCTCAGTGATGATGAAAGATCCCGTGGGGCTGCGGGTCAATTTACTTTCATTCCCACCGACGAATCGCTGTTAAGACAAAAGCAGCTGCTTTCTATTCTGGGCCCGGTGTTGCTGCAAGCGGAGCTGCAGAGGCTGAGATTGGAGACGTAAATGGCGATGATGAGTGACGCTTAAGTGTGATTACGGCCATGGGGGGGTGACTACGTTGTGCGAGTTGGGCTGGAGTGGGCGGAAGGGCAGCTCTCTGCAGAGTTGCACGGAGCCCGATTGGTTGGTTGCTGTGAGAGAGAGAGGGAAGTGTTGCCATGATAAAGGAAGTGAATGTGTTATTTATTTTTTTTTGTTTATGCCGAAGGAAAGGTGACGGATCGGACAAAAGGTCAGTGCCGGTTGCTCTGTCTGCAGGACCCGTCTGAGGGCTCTTAATGGGGCTGAACCGGCACTCCAGCCTAGAACCATCCCTCACACAGAAGCCTCCGCCAGCCTTCTCTCTCTGCCCTTTGTGGAAACAAACAAACGCTTCAAACACAGTTGAAATCATGTGAGTGTTACTTGTCCTTTGCCTTGCAGTAACCCGGGGTGGGGTGGGGTTGGGGGGGGGGCGACAAATTACCCGGACGTTAAAAATAAGCCTGTTCAAACTACATCTCGGTTCCCGCCACAATAAGAATATCGATGTCCTCAAGGGAAGTAAAAAACAGTCTTACTAACTTGGAAAATCAAGTTCAGTTAAGTCACTGCTGGAATACCAACAGTTTACATAAGGCACTGGCTCCCTTTATTTTAATTTATTGCAATGGTTTAAACGTGTATATATATATATACACACACACACACACACACACACACACACACACACACACATATATATATACTGCTCAAAAAAATAAAGGGAACACTTGAACAACACAATGTAACTCCAAGTCAATCACACTTCTGTGAATTCATAGTGTCCACTCAGGAAGCAACACAGATTCATTTTGACTTGTTTTAAGGACATTACATCAAAGTTGGATCAGCCTGGAGTTTGTTTTTACACTTTAATGTTGAGTGTGATTCCTAATCCAGACCTCCATGGTTGATACAATTGATTTCCATTGATAATTTTTGTGTGATTTTGTTGTCAGCACATTCAACTGTGTAAAGAGCAAAGTATTTCATAAGAATATTTCATTCATTTAGATCTAGGATGTGTTTTTTAAGTGTTCCCTTTATTTTTTTGAGCAGTGTATATATATATATATTCGTATATATACGTACATACGTATATTTATATATAAATATATATATATCATATATATATACTTCAGATATATGACTATTTTCTTCATTTTTTTAACGTTTTGTCCTTTAACTTGTAGGCCTTTTTTTGCTTTACCTGTCTTTTTTTTTTTTTTAAATCTGTATTTTTCAACAAACTAATGATTATGGATAATTCAGGGTAACCTTGATCTGCTTAAACTAGGCTATAAACATTGATAGCAACAATTGCTGAAAAAGAAAAACTATTTCAAAATCAATATTCACTTTGTAATTAGCTTTGGAATTAGAGCTGCCAGGCAGGAGGTCTCGAGGAAGACCGAAGAGAAGATTTATGGACGTAGTGAGAGAGGATATGAAGGTAGTTGGTGTCAGAGAGGAGGATACAGAGAACAGGGTTAGATGGAGAAGGTTGATTCGCTGTGACGACCCCTGAAGGGAAAAGTCGAAAGGAGAAGAAGAAGAGTTCACTTCGTAATTAGCACTTTGAACCAATTTCAACCGATAACTTTGAAATGTGCACACTGTGAACCCCGACAAGACAGGATTGCAAACAGACGAAACAAACGAAACAGACAACAAAGAGACGAATAAATAAATAAGGAGTGTTCTCTCTAAACTAGCCGAGAACTAAATAAAATTATGTGTAAGGCTTAGAGATCCAGCACAACAGATGATGGTTCAACATGATCAGAAATAGAAAAATCAGAATGGATGGTGAGATACAGCATCCTTATTAGGTGTCTCAAATGACATTACTGGTGCGTCTGTGTTTATGTGCAAGTGGGTCTGCGTGCATGTGTCCGTGTTTGTGAGCGTGTGTGTTTTCGTGTGTCTAAACGTGCTGCAGTGAGATCACAACACTTCAGCTTCACTGTGTTGAATGAAAAAAGGCAGGAGGCCCTTGTATTATCTATTTATTTACTTTTGTTCTCATCGATATGACAAGCTTTAATTTGTGGAATTAAACATATTAAGGGCGTAAATTCTTCAATTTATTTATTTTTTTGTTTAATAAAAAATTGAAGTAAGTCTTTTTTTGACACAATGTTGTCTTCTGAGCAGAGAAACTCCAAGAGATGGAAGATCCTCAAGTTGCTTCACAAACTCCAAAGAAAAGACGCCAGGGAAATAAAGAACAAGGCGGAGCAAAGCAAAACAAAAACTATTTCCCACGATTCTGCGCAAACTCAAGATCCTCAATCCTCCTAGGTAAAATGTTTTCAAGATAGAAGTCCAGGTAACTTTTCAGTTTCCGCGTCTCTTTCAGCCATTGACAAAGCAGCAGGTGTAACCATGGCGATATTTAACTGCACTTAATGTCCTGCAGCTGATTCAGCCACCTGAAACACTTGTCAGACATTCTCTCAAAATTCTGCTGTTACCATTTTCAATTTTGCACACACACGCACACACCCACACACACACACAAACACATATATATATATATATTCATATATTCTCTCAAAATTCCCCTTTCAAAATTCTGCCGTTACCGTTTTCAATTTTGCACACACACACATATATACATACACATATATATATCTATATATACACACACACACATATATATATGTATATATGTGTGTGTGTGTGTGTGTGTGTGTGTGTGTGTGTGTATATATATATATATATATATATATATATATATTTAATAATTTATATATTTGATTTATTTAATCTATCGATTAATTGATACATTCATTGGGTGTCAACTCAAATATACTCTCCTGGCTTTTATACTTCATTTGCACATCCATCAACGTTACTTCTCACTTTTTCTGAGAGGGAAAACACACACACACACACACACAATCTATGCTGATGTGTGCACATTGGCATATAAAGCATGTTTTGCAATTTATCAGCATAGTCGTTGCAGTAAATCCGTGTCTTGAGTGAAGTACTCTTCTATGTTTTTCTGAGGTGCTTTTAGCTGAGTAAGAAGCTGAAACGTCTAGAAATAGATTGTTGATTTTGAAACTCCTGTCAGTTAATATTAAGAAGTGATCATAATCATCAAATGAGACAGATGGTTTAGAAAATCTTGGAAATGCATTGGGAATTTCATCTGTTTTGCACTGTTTGGCACATCTTAAATTTCAAGAGGTCATTTGCAAAGGTACGCAGTGTATCTCCAGCGGTGAACGAATGTGAGGGAAGAGGTCCCAGAGATGGTTATGAATTACTGTACCACGTATATCACTCGCGTCTGCGCCTGCACGAAAATCATCGAGCTATTTATGTATCTCCGTTCTAGCCTCTGATAGTTTACTTCTTTTTTCTAGGTCAGCGATGCTGATTTTTTTTTTTTTTTTTGTGTTGTTTAATGTTTCACACAAAGACATTTTTTTCAATACAGGAATTGCCTTTTAGATGTAAGAATAAATTTCGTCGAACAAAAAAAAAAGATATAGTATATATTGGTAACCAACTGGGTATCAGTAATGTGTGTAAATCTTGTCTTGATTTTGTTTAATACCCAATCAAACCAATTGTCTTGTTTGTAATAACTGCTCGTACAGGGATGCGGTTACAAATGCATGCAATTAAACTGCCAGAGGACACAAAGAGGAAAAAAAACAAAACACTTGTACTGTAAATATACTGACTACATTATGTACAGCTCTCTCTCTCTCTCTCTCTCGCTTACTGACAGTTGCACACAATCTGCTGTGATAACTGATCTAGAGTACATTTCAGCCTGCTCCTCCACATCAGGCAGCTAATTCCCATTAGTGCCTCCCACACACTGATGTTGTGATCTACAATAGGCCTGTTGAACAATGGAGTCCTGCATTCAAGGACTCTTGACAACGGCAGCATCCAGCAGCAGCTGAGATGGGGGTGGGGGGGTGGGGGGGGTGGGGGGGAAGCTGAGCAGTCAATGAGATTTGCGCCAATAAATGCTCACATCATGTGGGTATTATCAAACTGACAGCAAAGGATAACTTAACCTACTGGAATACTTCCTCCTCCTCCTCCTCCTCTTCATCCTCCAAACACCTCGGAGTCAGATACGGGAGGGCTGCTGTTTTAGGAACTTGTATGCAGCCCTCTGTGCGACTGGACTCATTTGAATGCAATTACGTAATGCTTTTTTGTACTCCATACAAAAATAGAACTTAGCTTTCCTTGTCGGAGATGATATAACCACAGCTCGGTGCAACATGCTGTGTTGGATTCAAATGTCCTTTTACAGACCAACAACAACAAAATATTCCATTTAACAATCGCATAGGATATTCAAGGACATATATTCTGATCCAACAAAGGCTTCAAACACCCATTGTGATCTTAGACGTCCATTTCTGATCACTTTACGTATGTAAAGAGCTGCATTTCAAATTCAGTTTCAAAAAGTTGTCAAATGTCACTGCCTACACATCTCATGTATGCTTTACATTGCCATGGCTGTTGAGAAATACATCCACTTGAGGGTAGAGCAGAGTCCACCTCCAAGTACCACAAAAACATGAGCACGGCAAGCGGTTATTAACGACGCCACGGACAGAGTATTCAATACCGTGTTGTCTTCTTCGTCGTTTTATTCGCTGGTTGTACTAAAGCACCCTGTGCAACACGGCCCCCAATGACTTCTGGCGGTACTGCAAACTTTGCTACATTTGGCAACCAATCTGCAGGCTCCCTCCAAAAATATAAAGAGTTACACCTGAAACGAAGGACTGACTAAAGTCATATCTGTATTTAACGTTAGGCATAAATGAGCTGTCAGAGTGGTGATGGGACAAACTTTGTAAAAAGGTGTACTCACAACATACTGACGACATAGCGGTTTCCTCCACCAAGGCCCATTTATGTAGAATAAGCAGTTTTCAGTGATAAAGGACAGAATTTAGTCCACAGAATATAGCCACTGCAAATTTTGTGTCACGGTTAATCAATAAGCAGACTGGTTGAATAATGTAATCTCCTTAGAAGGTAATAACGTAGCTCTAAAACAACGAAAAAAAAAAAACACAGAAGGCTAAAAGAGATACATTTTACAGCAGTTTCTCAGCACGACAGTTCCACAAACAATTCATTTAACGATTTTGGCTCCCCCCACCCACCTTTCTGTAACAATACAGTACAAAGCTTTGGTTTGTTCAAAAGCTCATGGATTTGAAAATGAGCCTGTCTTTCCAGCGAACATGTACCATGGCTGTTTGAAAAGCGGTGTTTTAGTTGGATCAATGCGGGGGGCCTGGGTAAAATATCAATATTAATCATTTCTGCTTGTGAGCTCTCACTGTCTCTGTAACACGTTGGCACAGCGGTTGGTGGTTCTGCCGAACCGCAAGAACGTCCCCGGTTCAATTCCGACAGAAGGAGGCCTTTCTGTGTGGAGTCTGCAGGTGCTCTCCGTGGGTTTCCTCCGATTTCCTCCCACAGTTCAAAAATATGTAGTAGATTTATCGGAGACCCAGAAATTCCCGCAGAATGTGGAAAAAAAAAAGGTTGTTTGTCTGTATATGTGGTTGTGTGATCAACGGGGCAATGGTTAACTCTTGCCCAATGACAGCCAACAATGATAGGGTTCAGCAACATTAGATCCTGAATACAGGACAAGCTATACGGGACGGAAAATTTGAATATTGTGATAAAGTTCTTTATCTTCTGTAATGCAATTAAAAAAACAAAAAATACTTTTCATGATACTGTAATATTTTGAGATAGGATTTTCGAGTTTTCTTAAGATGTAAGCCGTAATCAGCAATATTAAAATAATAAAAGGCTTGCAATATTTCAGTTGATTTGTAATGAATCCAGAATGTATGACATAGATGTTTTTGTAATTGCATTACAGAAGATAAAGAACTTTATCACAATATTCAAATTTTCTGAGACAGTCCTGTAGAGAATATAGGTAATAATATGCTCTCACTCTCATTCTCTCTCTTTGTTTGTGTATTTTTCAAGAACAGTTCATAATCCTTTCCAGAATTCAAGATTAATACTTAGTTATTATTCAGTTGTATGTAATCAAGCACATATACATGATAATACAAACAATGAAAAATGGAGGAGTGCTAGAAAATAATCAGAAACAAACTATATGAATGCCTGTCGTGAAAATTAAAATGAATTTTAAAACATAAGGATGCACATCTTTTGTGCTCACGAGAACCTGTGAGGTGAATAATTGGTAGGCTTCTCTTTCCGGAAGGATTTCGCACATCCTCATTGCTAAATCCCAAGGACGAGATCCAGGAGATCCCCGGCTCATCGTTAAGGCAAAAAGCTGCAGGGGAGATAGTTCATGGAAAGGAATTTGGAGAAAATTGTATCACGTTGTACACGAGCCACACGAACCGACAGGTGCAACAGGATTAGCATGACAACACGGCAGCCATTAAGCACAGATGTCGTTCAGCAATTTGACTCAGGCCGTCATTCACAATGAACCGAACTCCGGCAAGGCTCTGCTCATGCCGTTGTTGCCGTCTGAGTGATGCAGTCAAAGCGGCAGTTGAAGAACGATTCCCTGCAGATTGCACAGTGTCAGCTGCTCGATGTGGAGTCGGCTGTGAAAAACAACCGTCGCCATTTCCATCTGACAAATACTGTGCATTAGTCTTGCTTGTCTTCTGACACACTTCCGCAACTTTCTGACTGCCATTATGGAAAAGCAACTCCCGGACTACAAATCAAATATTAGATATTTAAGCTGCATATTAGAGTACATTACAGTATTTCTAAACATATACTACATTTCATTATCTGCTTATGTGAAGTATGCAGAATCTATCATTATTATCTGTGGCCCATTTCTCTTATTTTTCATTATTTCTTTCAAGAAATCGTTATTATAGTATACTAGTATTTAAGTGTCACAAGGAGGCGAGATGACATTGTCAGCGTTTCCTGTATAATACATATAAAATGTACTCGCCATTGCTTCCCACATCAAAACCATGAATTAACTCAACTGAATTAAGCGACTGACCAAAAAAAGACTGTACAAGAGGATTAATTAACATACATAAAACCAACCAAATAAAAACCAATTACAGAGCATAGAATCATAGATCATTGATGTTAGATGCTGAAGGTTGATAATTTTGTCACTTTAAATTAGCTAAAAGCTCTAAAGGCGCTCATTTCTAGTATTATTCTGGATATAAGGTAAATGTAGATAAAATAGAGGCTATAGATGTAAATGATCTGGTCCCAGAATGAGTTAACCTACAGAATAGATTCAGATGGCCCAAAGACGGAATTAAATATTTAGGCATCTTCATTTCCCCATCTCTACATAACCTCTATAATGTAAACTGTAATAAAATAGTTCAGCATATTAGTAGTGACCTGGAAAGATAGTCCCTGCTCCCACCCTCCCTACTGGGTCGAATAGAAAGTATCCGTATGAATGTTCTATCCAGACTGTTGTATTTATTTCAGATGCTACCGGTGGAAATTCCGACACCAACGTTTGCTCACCTCAATAAATTATCAAAACTTATCTGGCAAAATTAGCACCCTAGACTCAGACTTAAAACTTTATGATCATTCACATTAGATGGAGGTCTCAAACTCCCGAACCTGAAATATTATTTCTGGGCTGCACAAATGAAGCCGATGATTGCATGGATTCGTAACAATACATCTACACATCTAAAAATTGAGTAAAGCAGGCGCAATCCCTGGAAATCTTACCCTTTTTTGACATCCCTGTGAAAAAAATGGCACCCTGGACAAAAACCACGTTAAAAAATTGTGATAAAATACAGTCGGCCTATCAACTACCAAAACTACTTTCATCACCAACAAATATTGGATTTATGAGGACCGTTATCCCTAAAAATTTAGATACCGATTTCAGAAAATGGTCAGAATATAGTCTTATCTATTTGCATCAACTGATCAAGGATGACAATCTTAAAAAAAATTAGAGCAGCTAGCTGACAAAGGAATTTGATCTCCCGAAGACAGCCTTTTTTATATATCTTCATATAAGATTCTTCCTGACAACACACAAGGATCGGGAAAAACTTCAAAAGCAATAGGGAAAAAAAAAAAAAAAATTGGTAAGCTGAATAATAAATTTTTATCCACAAATATACATAACTCCTGACAGATAAGACAGAGATGGGAGGCAGAAATGAACATTAACATATCAATGGACAGGGGAGGACTGGGAGGAGACCACAAATTCAAACTTGTTGAGAAATTTCAAGTGAAAAGTAATTATTAGGAATTTTCAGAACACTAGAAATGCGGCTGACACATTGTAGTTCTTGCTGGATGAACTGTGGTAAAGATATTGCCAACCACACACATGTATTTTGGCTTTACCTCAAACTAAGTTTATTTTGGAGGGAGATTTTTTGATGTGCTCAAAGCAGTCTTCAAATGGGACATTCCTCAAAGCCCTACAACTGCATTATTAGGCGCAACCCCCCCATGGATATAGACAGAAAGGATGAAAAATACCTCCTAAACATATTACTCACAACAGCATAAAAAGCTATAACTATCAGGTGGTTAATAGGTGGTGGATCTCCCTACATATAATATATGGATCCAAAAAGTATAGGACATTTACTAGATGGAGCTAATTACATATTCAGTGTTACAATTGCATATTGCATATTCTTTCTTTACTAAAAGATGGGCACCTGCCATGTCTTTACTTATACAATTTGGTTGGACTGGCACCAGACATAAACATAACATCCTTTAAGATTACCTATGTGGAGTGGATTTTTTTTTTTTTTTTTATTAATCCCCCCTCCCTTTTTTTTCAGTTACGATTTCATGTCATGACATGATAATGTCATCTTATTTTATGCGGTATATGTGCCTGCCATATTGATGCAGAGAAATACAAATTAGAAATTGAGTTAAAAAAAAAAAAAAAAATCGGCCAACAGCATCTTGATTGTTTTACTCAAGCACAGTACTTGGTGTTACAATATAACACTACAGATATGTTATATTGTTAATTCATAAGACATCAATAACTGATTAAGACCATCATTTTAGGTGGTGGCATCTTTAATTAAATTTGTTAAAATTAATCATCACATTGCCATGAATTAAGTCCTATTACTCTGTGCACCAGTCAATTTGATGCCAGTATGTGCTTCATTATTTATTAATTAGTTAACTGTTTATTTATTTCTTCACCAATAAAGGCTGAATTAAAAGAATATATTGTTCTTTGTTTAGAGAGACAATTGAGTATTTATAAATATAGGTAAATGGAAAATTAATTAGTGATAAGAAATGCAAACAAGGCTGTACCAATCTTTAGGAGGCTCAAATAAGTTTTTGATATTATTTGAAGCAATTGCAACTTCTAGGGTTTTATAACCATTACTTAGATCTCTGTAAGTTAATACCTCATCTAAATAATTTAGATAATAAATCAATAAAATGAAGATGCTAAGAAGCATCTTTTACCATATGAAAGAGACAATGGTTTGCTATGATTGCAATTTTTTAAAAGAACATAAAGTTATCGTTAATTTTTTTCTTTTTAGGCCTATTAGATTCATGTCAGCTTTAATTGTCAGAGAGGACTTGAAATTAAAAACTCCAATAGATACCAAACAGTGCAACAAATGTGGCACACACGCAGCTGATATATATATAAATATGTGTACGTATATATACACATACACATTTTATATATATATATATATATATATATATATATATATGTATGTATGTATCAGCTGATGAGAAACATATACACATATTTCTTACGAAGAGAGAGATAGAGTGAGAGAGTAATAGGGCAATCGAGACACATAAAGATAATCGATGGCTGCATCCAAGTTATCACCCTCATCAAGTCGCGGTGACAAAGTGACAAATAAGAGAGAGAAGGTGAACTTCCAGGAAACAGGCTGGTTGTACTTACCCTAAAACTTAATCAGTCAATGTCGTTACGCAGGAATTATTGGACCAGAACCAATAACGCCATCGTAACTACTAATGTTGACATTTTGTTGCCACTCAAATACGTTGTTATTCAACCGTATCAAAAAAGTATCCCAAACCTGTTTATGGTTATGATTGAGATTATGTGATTAAGGTTATGATTATTCTTCAAGTGATTGACAGTAATGTCAACCTTGGTGCTTCTGCTCGTGTCACTATAAATCAGCTACAAGATCACCTCCAAAATGTTTGCTTGAGATATCTTTTTAAACAGCTATAAAGCATCTGTGATTTAAAGCCGGGGGCCCATTCATCTTTTAGGTGAATAGTAAAGGTGGTCTCTAAAATTAACGGTTCATTCTTTGCAAAGGGCACTGTTCATATTCCAGTCTGGTTGGAAAATGACTAAATCGTAAAACACTGATAGTTTCCACTGGCTGTCGAAATATCTTTCAATGCAGGTTGTAGATTTCAACCTCTGACCGCAATCCCCAAAAAGCGACAGCAGCATCAGCGCCGAAGACCATACCTCTCTTGCTGAATTTGTTTGGGTGATTAGAGGAGCATCTTTTTCCCCTGAACACCACTCTTCTCTTTTCTCAGCATTACCCTCTGTGTGAGCCGGCAACAAAAGATAAATAGTCACAAGAGGAGTTCCACCTTCTGGTGATAAGTAGCCGCTGTCACCTAATCTTGGTGGCCATTCAAAAGCTGGCTGAGGAGAATAGTTGAGAAGATTATAAAAAAAGCCTTAAGGACAACATGCCCCATTAATCTTGGTTACTTATTCCACGTAAGGCACCCTATCGCCTTAAAAAAACAAAATGACTGGATAAAAAAAAATATATGAAAGAAAAAAAAAAAATCAAAAAGCAAGTGGAAAAGAAAGCCCTTCAATGCTGTGATGTGTCTTGGGTAGTTGATCCATGTTGTAAAAGCCCAAAACAGCATGGAGAGGGGGAACTTTATATTTATGTCCCCGTCCTGGAAAAGCCCAGCTTCAGCTCTGCGGCAGACAGCGGAGGTTAGACCGATGTAAGCCTCGTTGACCTTGTTGATGTTGCAAGAGGGGGACAGAATACTAACAAGCTAAAAAGAGGGACTAGGGCAAGCGGATGTCCTCCTGGCTTGGCATATATGCTGGGGTGGGGGGCAAACTCCCGAAAAAGCCATGACGAGAGTTGCAGTAGATATTAAAATGGTCCATAAAATCCTGGCAGGATCATCCGTTATCATAGGTATGATCCTGCACTCATTAAAAACTTTACTTGTCCAGTGTCTCATGAATGAACCGCCTCTCCTTTACTGTTCATACTTTCTCCCAGAACCCGAATGAACTTTTACAGATGCTCTGTTGATATCACCCCAACCAGCTGTTTCACAGTGCGGCGCGGCAGCTGGAAGTCGGCCCGCAACATCATCGGTGCCTAGTGCTCCTCCATCAACGACATAGCCGGGCAGCACAGATGGAAAAAGGCTCAAAACATTATGAAAAAGTCCCACATTGCTCTCCCTCTGCTAGGAAGACCAGGATTCAGGCTGAAGAACTGTTTCTTTCATTGAAGAAATAGGTTGTTGGCTAACTGAACGATGGATAATGAAGCACTGAAGCATCACACACACACACACACACACACACACACTTACTCCAAGGTCTGGACATATTGGAACCAGGGTCATATATAAACACCCCAAATGCACACACCCTGAACACGCACAGCTAAAAAAAACAGATAAATTAAAACCAAACAACTCATGTAAATACCATAGTACTATAAATTGATTTTGATACTTGAACTTGTTTTCCGACGAATCCCATTTAATACCAGACTTTTAGCTTACAATTTTCCAGTCGCAGACATAAAACTGGTAGTCCTAGCTGTCTTTACCTAGTCTTGGGGCTTACGATGATATCAAACATGTTTGATATTATTACAAGTGTTATGTCAGTGTAGAGACTGAATCAACAACCCATAGATGAGCTTCAACAAAAACGGAAGAAGGAAACCTGGTGGACAAACAATCACCAGAGCAGTATTGGCAGCAAAGACACTATTTGTTTGCAGTATGTATGAATGGTAACAGCACAGAATGTGCCAATCAGTACGGAGCGTCCAGCAAGAGAATGGTAGTGCTGTGCTCTTCAATGTATCATGGATAGAATGGAGTAGGAAAAGCGAAAATTATAATATCATACATTTTATTTAAGGCACATTACTGATGTTGGAATCACTTCACTTTAGGCTTATTTTCCCTTTATTTTACATATTTATCTCTTCCACCAGGCAAATAGCAAGGGAAAACATTGCATTGTGGCAAAAACTTGCTGAGAGAATCTAGTTGTAGTTTTCCACAAATCTTTTCAAAATCTTCA